>NC_088871.1:22268997-22323430 GCF_032884065.1 Artemia franciscana | reverse complement strand
CCTTTTAAGTGGCCAAAAATTGAAGGGCAACTAGGCCCCTCTCACGCTCTTTTTTTCAAAAGTAACCGTATCAACATTTTGAGATAGCATTTTGTTCAGCATGGTCGAAAACTCTAATCCTATGTCTATGAGGACGACATGATCCCCAGCAGTCCCCGAGTGAATGGCTGCAAGTATGAAAAATAGCCATTGTTTACCCACTCGTAACTTTTGATGGTTAAGACCTAAACTTGATGAAACATTGCATTGAAAAATCAGCATAAAAATCCTATTCCTTTGATGTATCTTTTGGTATCAAAATTCCGTATTTTATAATTTCTGTTATTATCGAGCAGGGTCGCCCCTTACTTACAGTTCGATACCCAAGAACTGTAAGTGAATGTAGAAATTCAGGAAGATCCTCCATGGAGGAATTTTTCACGGGGAAGAGAATTTCCATGAAGGGGGTTCCAGTTTTCCCAGCAATTAAAAAAAAAAGGATCAAAAATTAAATTAGAAGCAATTTTTTTCAACTGAAAGTAAGGAGCAAAATTAACGCTTAAAACGAACAGATACTATTACGCATATGGGGGGGGGTCACCCCCTCGTCAATACCTCACTCTTACGCTAAAGTTCGAAATTTGTTCCAATTCTTTAAGAATGATCCTTGAATCACAAAGGCCGTTTAATTAGAATAAATAGCACAAAGCCTGTTGAATTTGAATGATGAGTATTTTTAAAGAGCTTAAAGACTTTGCATAGATAGTAAGGACGAAGGAAGGGATAGTCCATCTCTGTTTATTATAGGTTTTAATGTTACTCCTTACTTTTAGTTGGAAGTATTTTTCATAATATAGATGAAAAATGATTGGCTACCTCAGAATGTCCATTCTCTGGCATTTTGACCCTATTAGGCAAGAATTTAAGCACCACTTAGAAGTGATACAATCTGTTTTGGGACTTAAAAAGGGCACCAGTTGCAATTCACTTTCCCTCACTGGCTTAACAAGAACTCTAGGTTTGATACGAAAAAGGAACAATAAAGTCACAAGAGTGCCTCCTCAGATAAATAACTCATTTTCCTTTTGTTCATGAAGGAAGGGACTATGCATAGTTTTCAACCATGGTGTTTCAAGTGGTGCACTTCTTATTTACTTTTATGCCATTCTTGAGGGATGTCATGTTCTTTTCTGACATCCCTGTAAACCACTATAAACAGGAATGTCATGTTATTTTCTGAAATTCCTTTAAACCACTCTCTCTTCAAATCTCAAATTAGCATTATATTGGAGTTTCCGGTTACTATAGTCCGCAGTTTGCTCTTACTTCATTGCATTTACTGCTGCAACCATGATTCTGGGAATTTCGTTGTTTTCAATTACTTTGCTACCTAAAGGATGAACATGCCATTCAATTTACCTTTTAATGAAAATTATAAATATAGGCTTACTATGGTAACACTCTTGTCTTTGCCTTTTCTGAAAGCTAATCTTAAAAACTTTCCATAAAAACAAGTTTTGTGGAAACTTTTCAAAGATGAGCAGAAATAAAGTCAAATAATCATACTCATTTTTATGCTAAGGCTGAACTAGTACTTTTTTGAGAGTATTTTAGAATGAAGTAAATATAACTGTTCAGTTATAGAGACTATTAACTGACAAATTTATTTACAAAAATCCTGTTTTTTTCTTACATTAGTTTTTTTCCTTAAAGGTTTTCAGGTTTTCCCACCATGAATGTGTAACTATTTAGTGAATAAAATAATTTTGAAGTTTGCTAATGAACTGATGTCTTGCTGATAATGTGTTTCTGCTTAAGCCGAGCTGTTTCTCTCTGACTTGAGAAGTGAGTGATTTGGTCGAAAGAGATATGAATTCATCATCACTACAGGTGGGATGGTGCACTAACCTAATTTCTATTGTGATTGGTTAGTAACATTAAAACTGATCTTGTCAGCTCTAGATACTTGAGTAAAATATGAAGTCCTAACTAAATTTAGTCTTTTATTTGAAAAGTTCTTTCAGTTATAGTAAGAATACTGTATCTGAACTCAGCTCGGAATGGCAAGTTAGTTTCGATTTTTATTGTTGGTTAGTTAAAATCTAACAGTGTTTTATTTTTATTTTGAGCATTATTATAAATCTTTTCCTATGATTTCAGCTTCCAAGACCCTGAATAGAGGCCGATCTGAATTTATAGTCATGGGTGTTGATGCTAATCCACTTGAAATTCTTCTTCATTTACAACTCCTCTGTGAAGATAAAAATGTACATTATACTATTGTACAATTTAAGCAAGATATGTGTCTAAATTTAAATTTTAAAAAATGAAACAAAATGAAAGTGGAGTAATTTAGGAAATTTGAAAATGTAAGCTCAATTATTGTCATTCAATATACATTATGTTTTTATGGTGTAATTACTGTTGTATTAGCTACTCCCCACCCTTTCTTTTTTTTCTTTTTTTTTTCGAATAGTATGAATGTAGGATTTTAATTTTTTTAGGTTTATTTCTTAAAAGTATGAATGTAGCATTTTAAAAGTGGAAATAATTCATATTCCTGATTGAGTAATCATTATTTATTATTTGCTTATAAAAATCAACTAAAGTAGCCCAACTACCTTCCTGAGAAATCCGGTCTTTTTGAGACGCCACCTTCAAACCATCCAGGTCAAACGCAGGTGTTTTGCGGATCAGTACCGGTACTTACTTCTGATACTCAGGTGAAACATAAGAAACATATTTATCAACAATACTGACGCTCATTCTAATGCTAGCCCTAAGTGTTCAGTCTTTTTTTCAACAATATTGAAGCTCAGTTGAAGCTTGAAGCATTAATTATTTTCCAGCAATAGTATCAGCAATCCCTAGTTATCAATATAGATCTATTCAGCATGTAATGCTAATGATCAGTCATATATTTTGGACAACGTATCAAAACCTTGCTGGAAAGCACTCACATGCACTTATTGTGTCGTGTATTTCTTGCAGAAACTCAAGGCTTCTTCTATGGAAGCCCTGATTTAGAGCCATGTGTATTGTATCCCTGTATCAAATTGAAATAGCATCTAGATAATCAAACAATTAGGAATGTGTCTTAGAAAAATTATTGATGTCAGGCTAATCTAAGAATTTCAAATCGTATTGCCTTTTTTTGCTCTTATCATATCTTAATTAAATTCTATTCGAATTTACCAGATCCACGTAAGTCTATTTAATAATATAGAAGTGTACATATATACAATCCTGCACGATGTAATCATTAATGTATTTTTGGTTTAAATAATAGAGGTGAAGTTCTTACATGTCTAATTATTGTAAATCTTTGAAATTTAGAACCCAGTGTTCAAGTTAATGTGACAGTAACTTACACATGTAGAGATTCTTATTCTGGGTATAAGAATGGAAACTACCGCTAGTTTTGGCAAAAAAAAATATACAAAATACGAAGACCATCTAATGTTTGACGTTTTTTTAGTGTTTTTTATCTGATAATAAAGGAAAATTAGTGTAATTAATGTAAATGACAAAAATAGTGTAGCAATATGTACCTGATCTCAGTTTCTCCGAAAAATGCTAGTAGAAATGCGAAACTTTTAATAGTGTGTTTTTTTTTTACGGTTGCTTCAGTTTCCACTCTTAGAAGTTATCTCTACTTAGGGGCAAAGGATAAAATCACACACAAAGTCTGGGAACATACAAAGGGGTAGGATAAGAGATAAGATAAGAATTATTTAAAAAAAAGCGGCTATCACAAGCCCAAAAGGGCTGAATTCGCAGTTTAGTGTCAATACAAAATTATAGAATTGCAATCTATAAAAAGTCAATCGATAAAAACTCGTAAAGTTAAAACACGGAATTCCAAAGTGAACAAAAGTATATTTAGCAATCATTACAAAGTTAGCTATTAAAAAATAAACAATAAAACTCCAAGATAAAAGTAGAGTGAGAAGGGGGGGCTATTGATTTAAAATTTCAACTATGTGAGGGATGAACATTCTTCTATAGCTTTCATGGGAAACGCTTATTGGGGCAAGAAGGGGGATTTTTTGTAACAAAACGTAAGGGGGGGTCAAGTTCAGGTGGGGGGGTAAATGATCACTAGGGAAAAGAGAATTAGTACGAGAATTATGAACAGCATTTTGGGCAAAACGCAAGGAAATTTGTGCTCTCCTTTCCTTAAGTGTGACTAGATTTGCTCTCCGAAGAAAGGAAATGTAAGGTACTTTACCCTCATTGAAGATAATTTTTAGGCACCTTTTTTGAACTGCATCTATTCTGTCTGACAATTCATTGGAGATGCCAAACAGGAGTAGTGTTTTCGAGGGTAGGACGTACAAAAGAGAGAAAAATCCTCAAACAGTACGATTTAGGACATCTAAATTTATTAAAGAGTTTGAGGAGAGAAAATGCAGCATTTGTGCGTTTTAAGAAATCATTAACATGGCAATCCCATTTTAAGTTGCTTGAGATGGTAACACCCAGTAATTTCATAGTATTAACACATTTCAGAGGGAATAGGATGGGAGAAATAAGGGGGAATTTTTAGGAAACTAATTGTTAAAACTGTTGGCTTTAAAGGATTGACTCTTATATCACTAGCAACAGCTCCATCTGATATTGACTCCAAGATGTCCATTAGGTTACTTTTTAGATTTTGAAACATGTTTCGAAGACAGTTAAATTGTCAACGAATTTCCATCTATCCGAGAATTCGACACAAAGACTGTTTATCATGGTAAGGAATAAAATTGGGCCTAAGAGGGTTCCTAAGAGGGTTAGAAAGGAAGGACGAAATTATTCTTATTAAATAGGGGGTCAACTAGCAAGTCATTGGTTAGTTTTTTTTACTAATGTATTGTGGTTAATTAAATCAAAAGCTTTTTGTAAGTCAACTGCGATAACATTGAGCCAGGTATTGGGTTTTTCAAATTTATTGCATATCAAACAGTTCGTGGTAACGAACTGTAGTAAGGAGCGACCCGGCTCTATAGAAACCAAAACTCTAAAAAATGGAAAACTCCAATAGCTACATCAAAAGAATCACATTTTAATGCTGATTTTAAATATATAAGTTTCACCAAGTCTAGTCTTACGCACCAAAAGTTACGAGCCTGAGAAAATTTGTGTTATTTTAGAAAATAAGGAGAAACACCCCCTAAAAATCATAGAATCTTAACGAAAATTACACCATCAGATTTAGCGTATCAGAGAACCCTACTGTAGAAGTTTCAAGCTCATATCTACAAAAATGTGGAATTTTGTTTTTTTTGCCAGAAGACAGATCACGGATGCGTGTTTAATTGTTTTTTTTTTTTTTTTTTTCTTTTTCTTTTTCCCAGGAGTGATCGTATCGACCCAGTTGTCCTAGAATTTTCCGAGAGGGCTCATTTTAACAGAAATGAAAAGTTCTAGTGCCCTTTTTAAGTGACCAAAAAAATTGGAGGGCACCTAGACCCCCTCCCACGCTAAATATTTTCCAAAGTCAACGGATCGAAATTCTGAGATAGCCATTTTATTCTGCGTAGTCGAAAAACCTTATAACTATGTCTTTGGGGACGACTTACTCCTCCACAGTCCCCGTGGGAGGGGTTACAATTTACAAACTTTGACCAGTGCTTGCATATAGTAATGGTTATTGGGAAGTGTACAGGTGTTTTCAGGAGGACTTTTCGGTTGGGGGAGGGGTTCAAAAGAGGGGGATATACTGGGGGAGCTTTCCATCGTGGAATTTGTCATGGGGGAAGAAAATTTCCATGAAGGGAGTGCAGGATTTACTAGCATTATTAAAAAAAAACAATGAAAAAATAAATATGAAAAAGTTTTTTTCAGCTGGAAGTAAGGAGCAGCATTAAAACTTAAAACAAACAGAAATTATTACCCATATGAGGGGTTCACCTCCTCCTAATACCTCACTCTTTACGCTAAAGCATTTTTAGTAGTGTCAACTATTTATTCTACGGCTTTTGTGATTCAGGGGTCATTCTTAATGAATTGGGCCAAAATTTAAGATTTAGTGTAAAGAGAGAGGTACTGACGAGGGGGCAAACCCTCTCATATGTGTAATAAAAACATGAGAATAAAAAATTCTTTACGTAAGCTAGTTTATAAGTTACGTATATCTTTTACTAATAAAAAGATTCGTAAAAAATTAAAAGATCTAGTTGCCTTTTTTATTAACCAAAAAATTGGAGGGCAACTAGGCTTTCTCCCCTGCTCTTTTTTTTCTCAAAATCATTCGATCAAAATTATGAGAAAGCCATTTAGCAAAAAAAAAAATATGCGAATTTCGTTTTAATTATTTCTCTGCGGAGAGCCAAAATCAAAACATGCATTGATTCAAAAACGTTCAGAAATTAAATAGAAAAAACAAGTTTTTTCAACAGAAAGTAAGGAGCGACATTAAAACTTAAAACGAACAGAAATTAATTTGTATATGAAAGGGGCTGCTTCCTCATGAACGCCCCGCTCTTTACGCTAAAATTTTTTACTGTTTTAAAAAGAAGAGTTGAGAGAACGAGTGAAACTTTAGCGTAAAGAGCGGGGCGTTGATGAGGAAGCAGCCCCTTTCATATAAGAAGTAATTTCTGTTCGTTTTAAGTTTTAATGTCGCTCCTTACTTTCAGTTGAAAAAACCTGTTTGTTTTATTTAATAGTGTCCAAGAGTTGAACCAGATAGTGTGAAGTAGAGCACAAATTTCCGAATTGCCTTTAGTCAACATTTGAGATTATTTTTCCTTTCAACCAACCAGCTAATTGGCAGTCATCAGGTTGACTACTGATGGGTGAGCGCCCAAGAATGAATTATTATACTCTCCATTAAAGCATACTTTCCAATACTCCCCAATGTCTTTGGGGACCACTTACTCCCCCACAGTCCACGTGGGAAAGGGCTACAAGTTACAAACTTTGACCAGTGCTTACATATAGTAATAGTTATTGGAAAGTGTACAGGCGTTTTCGGGAGGATTTTTCGGTTGGGAAAAGAGGGGTTGAGTATGCTGGGGGAACTTTCCATCAAGGAATTTGTCATGGGGGAAGAAAATTTCCATGAAGGTTGCGCAGGATTTACTAGCATTATTAAAAAAAAAACAAGGAAAAAATAAATATGAAAGAGTTTTTTCAGCTGGAAGTAAGGAGCAGCATTATAACTTAAAACGAACAGAAAATATTACCCATATGAGGGGCTCACCTCCTCCTATTACCTCGCTCTTTACGCTAAAGTATTTTTAGTAATTTCAACTATTTATTCTACGGTTTTTGTGATTCAAGGGTCATTCCTAATGAATTGGGCAAAATTTAAGCTTTAGGGTAAAGAGCAAGGTACTGACGAGGGGACGAACCCCCTCATATATGTAATAAAAACATGAGAATACAAAAGTTCTTTAAGCAAGCTAATTTATAAGTTACTTATATCTTTTACTAATAAAAAGATTCGTAAAAAATTAGAAGTTCTAGTTGCCTTTTTAATTAACCAAAAAATCGAAGGGCAGCTAGGCTTCCTCCTCCGCTCTTTTTTTCTCAAAATCATTCGATCAAAATTAAGAGAAAGCCGTTTAGCAAAAAAAAATAAAAAATATGCAAATTTCGTTTTAGTTATTCCTCTGCGGAGAGCCAATATCAAAACATGCATGGATTCAAAAACATTCAGAAATGAAATAAAAAAAAAGTTTTTTTTAACTGAAAGTAAGGAGCGACATTAAAACTTAAAACGAACAGAAATTACTTCGTATATGAAAGGGGCTGCTTCTTCATAAACGCCCCGCTCTTTACGCTAAAATTTTTTATTATTTTAAAAAGTAGGGTTAAGAGAAAGAGTCAAACTTTAGCGTAAAGAGCAGGGCGTTTCTGAGGAAGCAGCCCCTCTCATATACGAAGTAATTTCTGTTCGTTTAAGTTTTAATGTCGTTCCTTACTTTCAGTTAAAAAAAACTTATTTTTTTATTTAATTACAGAATAAAATAATCCAATCATCCCCTTTACGAGCAATAGGTTTAAAGAAAAGGAAGTGAGACACCTATAACAAAGGACTCACCAAAAGCAGCTGTGCTACCGACTCTTGCTATTGCCATAGAGTGAAATAAAACAAGAGGCAAGTTTTGTATTTAGCTTAGTGAGCTTAGATAGTAAGTTGTTTATTTAACTCTTACTTTGGCTTTTCATTCATACCATGCTCCCATACTGTTTGACTCGGACAAAGAAAATTGTATTAAAAACAGAAATGGGATGTATCAGTTCTGCTACTAGACACAAAGAAACAGATGGTTTACATGTGAGAAATCTCGTGCCTCGAAAACCATCTTTACTATTTCTTCGCTTGAAATTTCACATAAAAGAACCATGCTTTACTCAGGTGGGGCTATTGTGTTTCACTTTCTGACGTGGGCTTCAGCCAAAATGTGATTGGCTAGCGGAAATACGTCAAAGCCATAAGCGAAGAGAATAAAAGCAAAATTTTCTTCACGGAGCTACAGGAAAATGATTTTATCTTTCTTTGGTAGCACTTTATATACTGAAAATTACTAAGACACTATTTTTTTCCAGTTGTCTTTGATGAAGGTAAAAGCAAGCCTTCTGCCAATTGGATTATTTGCCAATGCACGATAGATGAAGACTAATTTGTCTTTTTTTCATCATGGTGCCATCGTTAATTGACAATTCTAGAAGCCTAAAAAAAAATTAAAAATTACTAACTTAGGTCCCTGCCGTCCTCATGAAATGATTCTATTTTTAGTTTTCTTTTGTTTGTACTGTATTTTTTCTAATTTCCACTGCCTAAAATTTTTCCTTGTTTGTTTGTCCTACGTTTTGTTTCTTAAGCTAGAAAGAGAGAGAGGATTTAAATTCTGCTAGATGTTAGGAATTTGCAAAATTACATGTTTAAACCCAATAATTGATTCAACAATTCGCTAGGAAGCAATTTTCCTGTGGTCTTGGCTCCTCCTTCTGTGAAGATAAATGTTGGCCCTTTCCTCCCAATGGAAACCCTACCTATCCCGTGAAGCATTCGGTTATGGTATACAACATTGGTTTGATAATTCTTCATAATTGGAAATCTGGTAAAGCTAAATTATTAGACGTCACTGCATTTTAAAAACGAGTAATTTTATGTTAACATTAGTTATCTAGTGAGGAAAAAAACATATTTAACTCCCCAAGAGACTGGAAATATTAATATTACTGGTGAAATTCAAAGAAAGAAGGAAAAACGATATGTGCAGCATAGATATAAATAAAGTCTTATTTCAATTTTCAAACAGTTCGTGGTAATGAACTGTAGTAAGGAATGACCCGGTTCAATAGTAACCGAAACTCAAAAAAATAGAATTTCGATACCAATAGTTACATCAAAAGAATCGCATTTTAATGCTGATTTTAAATATATAACTTGGGGAGTCCACCGTACTGGAATTTATCAATACGCCCATGAATTTGTTTCAGAAGAAACTTGAGTACAAAGGCCTCAGTCACTTTCGCTAAACAAGGTGTAAGTGAGATCGGGTGGAGATCGTCGCATGCACTAGGGGCGCGCTTTTTTGGAATAATTCAAATATAAGCCCTTTTCCACTGTGACGGGAAATAGCCAGAAGCAAAACACTCGTTTATGATGCTAGACAGTGGTAATGCTATGAGGGCTGCATATTCACGTAGCAGTTTGGCAGGTAATTCACCAGGGTATGAAGATGTATTCGGTTTGATCATTCGTAATTCCGTGTAAACGTCAAACTCACTGACCATTAAGTTGTTCTCAGGCTCACATTTTTCAAGTATGGTGGACTTTTCATCAGCCGTAATAGTTGGATAGATAGTGCAGATCTTGGTGAACAATTCACTCACTTCTTCTGCACTGATTAAAGACCCAACATCATTGCTGATCTTAACACTGCTGTCAAAAGCTCGGCAGGCCATTTTTTTCACAGTGTTGTGCCACTTTTTGGAGTCTGAAGTAAGTAATTGGGAGGGCATGGTTTCACAACCATAGCGAGCTTTAGCTTTCTTTACCAAAGAAAGATAGCTTTCTATGATGTTTCATTACCATCTAAGCAGAAAAACATCTTTTGTACACGTTAGCCCTATTAAATTGTATCCAGTCAGTCCTTGCATGTATAGAATAACATAAAAGCAATTTGTCTAGTCAGCCTAATTTCCCATGGTAGAACAAATTATTTCATTCTTCAAGGCATGGGATATTGAATTTTCCCGGAATTATGCCTAATATAAATAATACAAAAGTTTTCGAAGTCAAAGGGTTCGGTAATTGGGTAATACAATAGTCTTCAATCTCAAGTTCCTGAAAAAGTTTAGGTCTGAAAATATTTCCATTAAAGTGTTTTTCATTTCTCGCCATTCAAGCTCTCTCCTTATAATTTAAAATAATACCAGACAATGAAATAAATTGAAACGAAATTCAAATGAATTAAGAATAGCAATGTCAAAACTAGCCTAAAATACAACATAAGTAGCTAACACGCTTTAAGAGACTCCTCTGAAGAATTTAAACCTGATCAGTAGCAAACCAAATACAATATTATACACATAACTAACCCAGAGATTCTTTAGGTTTCTTTAAAAACAAAATTTGAAGATGAAATCTACGTTGTATTATAGGCAAACAAGGTCACCAAGTGAAATAACATCTAATATGGTTGTGTCCCTAGCACTGACCAAATCTTCTCTATAGGGATAAAACCTCTTTACTCTTTTATATCTTTCCATTAAGCATCATATTAAACTTCTTAAAAAGGAATTCTCCAGAAGCCTTGGGACTCTTAAAAGACTCTTAAAAAATTTCCAGGGTCAATCTTAAGAATCCTGTTCTACAGCCTAGTTCAGCATTATATATCGGATGTCAACTTTTCCCTCGTTACTGAAGCCACTTCCAAAACTATATAACCAAGCAAATACTCTTATACAGAATATTAAATGTTCCCTCTTTAAGGCTTTGCTTGATTCGAGATCTCTTTATTTTTCTGTCTTGTGCTTCTTCCAATTTTTTGAGGTTGCATGGCCAGCTTCCTGCTGCTCCGTGTAGTAATATACCTTGTACTTATGAGCAATCGATCTATCATACCCGCACATCAAACACCTTAGAGATACCTTATACTCCCTCAATATGGCCTGACTTCAACCCTGTGATAGCTTGTGACATGATTTGTAACACTCTCCCGGTATCTGCACTGGGCTGTCATTTGTTGGGTATCTTCAAAAAGCATGAAAGGGAATTTATTGCAAATAATTTAGTTTTCCCCGGTTTTTCGTGGAGTTGATGTCTCCAGATTGGGTCTTTTGTTTATTTGTGTGGGCAGAATCATGTACTACTCCCATACCTAGCTTGGATTTTCTGTATCTTTTATTTATCTTTTTTTTTTGGGGGGGGGGGCTGGATAGTTTAGCTTGGTGATGCAAGTGTATTATTTTTAAATTGTTCGATGGATGTATATGTTTAATTTTTCGTTTTATTTTTTCCCTGTTTTTTCTTCGTCACATAGTCTTACGGGGGAGCCTAAGTTGATGTATTTGTTGTTTTTTATTTTGTTGTCTATAAAACACTTTGGATGTTTTTATTTTATAAATGAAATTCAATTAGGAATCTTCCTTGAACGATTGTCTTTTCACACCACTTCTAATCTCCACGCTCAAAGGCTAGAGTGGAGGAGAAAACCTTCGACTATCATCGAACAATAATTTTGCTATAATCAATTCCTTTTTGTAGATGGCGCCTCTCTAGCATTCAGATTACTTCCTTTACCAAACCTAGAACAAAAGCAAGAATATGAAATTACAGGCATTTTAAAAAGGTAAAAGATACTATTAACTCAAGAAATGTCAGAATGAACTAAGTTTAAAAAATAAAAAAAGACACAATAAACCCTGCTGGAGGGTTTTTTTTTTCTCTTCGAGGGTGATGGTCGTTAGCCCCAGCAATTCCAATGTCTTTAATTCCGTGTTTCTTTAATTACATATCATATTTTCAGATACAGTTAAAGAATCAATAGATTTTGATTTAAGGTCATCCTTGTCTAGCAAAATGGCTTTGCACCCATTTGATTTGACTGGAAGAGTCACTATCTAGTCGCAATTTACAGCCGCTAGATAATTAGTGAATTTTTCTTAGACGTGTCGTAAATCTTAGCCAAGGACAAAAATAACAAAGAGAGCTAAAAGAAAGGACAAAATGTATATTTAATTGATAGCTAAGGCCAGGATTAAAGCAATATACTTCAAGAACGAATGGTGTTAAATATTTGGAAAGAACATTTATCTGATAATTAGGGCCGAGGACGTAGCGTTTCTGAAGAATTTGAAGATAATTAGTAATATTCCAGGTAGAAAATTATACACACAAGTAACCAAGATGCTGTTTATTTTTCTTGAAAAAATAGCTTCTGAATATGAACTCGACCCTTTGTTTGTCGTGGGATTTCATGGGCATTGAGATTTTGATTTTTGTTGATTTTTGTTGACTCCAGGCTGAGAATTTGAGTGAAACTTTCCAGGAACAATTGAATACTAAATAGGAGAGTTTAAAATTTGACAATGTGGAAGATGGATGGAATAATTTTAGAAAAACAATTTGTGAAGTTGCTGATGGCATCTTACGTAAGAAAGTTTGGACTGCAGCAAGGAATATTAGTGAAAAGGCTTTATATGTAATAAAAATGAGATGGGGCTTGTACAAGAATTATCTGAGTCATACATCATTTGAAAGCAAAAAGAATGTAATGAAAGTGGAGAAATCATTAAAATATGAACTAAAGAGGTGTGAAATGGAAGCCATGGATAAAATTGCCGAGGATCTGGAAGAAGTAGCTACACAACACAAATGGAACAGCAATAAAATATTGTACTGGCATGCTAATAAAATGAAAGGGAGTGGTCAATCCGAACTTGTCCCAGTTAAAGATAGGAACGGGACCACAATTAGTGATGAGGAAAGAGTTAAAATTAGATGGGCAGAACATTTTGAGAATGTGCTAAACCGAGATAGAGTTGCAGAAAAAGATATACAGGAAAATGAAAAAGTTTGTGATACCTTGGATGTGAAGGGAGATTTGTTTTGTGAGGAAGAATTAGCAACAATACTAAAAGGATTAAAATATAGTAAGGCTCCAGGTACTGATAATGCGGTAAAGAAGTTTCTAAAATATGATGGCTCTGAGGTTAGAAATAAGTTACTGAAGACTATGAATGTGATTTCTAAAAAGGTGGAAGTACCTAGCGTTTTTAGGGAAACCTTAATCAAACCAATGTATAAGAAAGGTCATAAGAGTGAGTGTGATAACTATCAAGGCGTTAGTCTGGTCTAAGAAGGCGGAAAATTAATTAGTATTTTGATACTTTTTAGACTGAGAGATGCTGTAGACAAAGTTCTAAGAGATGAACAGTGCAATTATAGAAAAGGTAGAGGATGGGTCAACAAAATTTTCATTCTTAGGTTAATAATTGAGAAGTGCTAGTGTTGTAAAGCACCTTTGGTCCTCACTTATTGATTATAAGCAGGTGTTTGATTCTGGGAATAAAAATTTCCCTCACTTCTTTTACGCATCGAGCAAAACTCGTTCCACGTGCAATTCTAACAGCAATTGTTCTTAAAAGCAAATCCAAATGTTTATCCATAGGATGTTCATTGAAGGTATACAATTCATACAAATGTAAAACCAAGCGTTGAATATGGCTCTGAAATAGAAAAGGCCTTTTTGTGAACTGGAAATAAGGAATACATAAATATTGGGTGTTTAAAACAAGCATTTTCTTAACATCAGTGAAAACTTTAACTCGCCATGCACTTGTATTTATTTATGTGTTTTATAATTACTTGGTTTAATTTTGGTAAAAATCCTTATTTACCACACTCAGAAGTAGTTATCCTTTCTCTGGCCTTTTTATGTCATTGCTGCAGTATTTCGAATATTTAAAAAAAAATTTAATTTCCTGTTGTATGATAATCAGATATATTTTACTTTTTCTAGCCTATCCATTGTATTGCTAGTCTACTTAAAAAAAAAAAAAAAATTTAATTGTTATGATTGCTCATCAGTTAAGAAATCAGAAAATAATAATACAGTTGCTACTTTATTTTAACTCTGTATATATTTTGGCGTTGATCTAGTGAGTACTTGCAAAATGAAAATAGAAATGATTTGAAAATTAAACATTGAGACCTACTAAAAAGCATGGCAAACAGTTAAGAAATGGATCCCAAGTGTGTCTCTGAGAAATAGCTATATCACCATCTAGCATTACCAAAAAGAATTGCGAACCTAAATACCGTACCGTTATGCATAAACGAGTGCAGTCCCCTTTATTGGGAAATGAAGTTGTGGGTGATATCTAGAACCATTTTTTCTACATCAATTAGTCATTTGATAAGTTTAATCAGTTCGTTTGTTTCGAAGCTAGAGATTTTGTATTTACCTATCATTTTAGTCCCATTTTAGCTATTTGTAATTAAGCATATCATGCTCGGTCCATTTAAACTTACTTCCCCGGTCTGAACACATTGATGAATTTTGTTTATTTAAACAGTCTGGGACTGAGTACAACTGGTTTTATCAGCATCATTTTTGTTGCTGTGAAGAAAAAGAAAGTATCAAATACTATTTCAGAGATTTTACTAAAACAAACACACAGGTTACTGCTTTGGTTTATTTTGAGATCTAGATATCCAGCGGATTATAAGATCTTCAGCAAGATGTCTGCCTGTAATAACGAAATAAAGTTTGGAAAATAACTGCCAGGTACAAGATACTGGTGGTGACCAGAGTTTGATCTGGTGGTAATAGCCTAAAGATGTACACGTTATCTAAATAGAGCCTAAGTGTGGATAGAACCCCAGAAAAGGTGGAATAATTAAAAAAAAGTAGATATTGTATCAGCAAAAATTGTGAAAAAAAACAGGAGGTATTGTGCTTTGACATGCTGCAGTGCCTACCAACACCAAATCTTAGAATTAAATTTGTTTTCTATAAATGGCACCGTGAACCTAGAATCTCAGAGTTCATGTTATTTCTCATAATCAAACAAGGTCATTACCGACTTGTAGCATAAATCAAGGGGGGACAAAGGGGCAAGTGATGTGGTATCATTTTGTTCATCAGCCTTTCTAATCTTGCTGGGTCCTTAGAAACTCTGACACTTTATTCTAACACCTATGGCTCACAATACAGAAATATGTTTGTGCCGATAATATTTTGTTGCTATAAATCTCACTTAACTGGTAATAACCTGTCAGATTTTAATCAGGAGTTCCTAAAGCCAGGTCATACTCACTAATGTTTTTTACAA
This sequence comes from Artemia franciscana, assembly GCF_032884065.1. Lineage (NCBI taxonomy): Eukaryota > Metazoa > Arthropoda > Branchiopoda > Anostraca > Artemiidae > Artemia > Artemia franciscana. The sequence goes on along the minus strand of NC_088871.1, from coordinate 22,308,166 downwards.
GTTTTCATTTAACAGATAACAACATTCAAAGTATTACAAAATTTGAAGTATATATATCAAAAGCATTCTTTAGAACGATCAAATTATTTTCCCTTTTTAGTCCATTTTATAAAGCCTGATTTTTTAAGTTTTTTTAAATATTTTCGTGCCAAGACACATTAGATTCGGTATGAGAAACATTTTCAAATTTTGAAGTCTAAGAAAAACATACAAGACGAAAATTTTCTTGTGTACGAGAGGAAAAGAGGGAAGACAACAACAAAAGTGCTGATACCCGAATATGCAAACGGTAAATCAATCTCTAAATCGAAATACGACGATAATATGTCGCAATTGCCACTACTTGATGAACAGTATCATTCGTCTTATAAGAACCTCATATAAAACACTTCATCAGTAGACTTGCTGGCTGAGATATTCGAGTCCCTTGAAGCGCTGTGAGCCTAATACTTCTTATTCCTATACTTTCTGGCATGTTGTTATAATTTATGCTCGATACCGATTTTTGGCTATTACTATTTTTACTTTTGTTTATTATAAAGAATAACAAGAGCTCATATGGCACTTGTGACGAGGCAAGAAGAGCTAAGAGTCAAGAGCTCATATGGTATGAGCTCTAAGAAAATTCCAAGAATCAATAGATTGATTTAAAAAGAAAATCAGAGGCTGAATGCCGGTTGGGATCTAAAATAAGAGCTCTGAGTCACGATGTCCATCTAAATATCAAAATTCATTAAGATCCGACAACCCACTCATAAATTTTATATACCTCATTTTTTCTAATTTTTCCTCTGTCTTTACCCCCCCCCCCCCTGGATGGTCGAATCTGGGAAAACGACTTTATAAAGTCAATTTGTGCAGCTCCCTGACACGCCTACCAATTTTCATCGTCCTAGCACGTCCAGAAGCACCAAACTGGCCAAATCACTGCACCTCTTCCCCCAGCTCCTCCAAAGAGAGCGAATCCAGTACGGTTACGTCAATCACGTATCTAGGACATTTGCTTATTCTATCCACCAAGCTTCATGCCGATTCCTCCACTCTAAGCATTTTCCGAGATTTCTGATTTCTCCCACCGACTCCCCCCAATGTCAACAGATCTGGTCAGAATTTGAAATAAGAGCTCTGAGATATGACTTTCTTTTAAATGTCAAATTTCATTAAGACCCGGTCACCTCTTCTTAAGTTAAAAATACCTCAAATTAAAACCCCCCGCTCCTCCAAAGAGAACGGATCCGTTCCAATTATGTCAATCACGAATCTAGAAGTTGTCGAAAGTAAAACAATTCAAAATAGGGATGATACCTTTTTATTGACAGTGAATAGATATAAAATTATTTAACTGGATATTTCGAACACATATACAGTGTTCATCATCAGCAGTATATCATAAAAATCAGCATCATCAATAAAAAGGTATCATCCCTATTTTGAACTGTTTTACTTTCGTCATGAAAAGACAGTGTGGTCTTCGAAGTTATCTACTAGAACTTGTACTTATTCTTCCCATCAAGTTTCATCCCGATTTCTCCACTCTAAGCGTTTTCCAAGATTTCTGTTTCCCTCCTCCAACCCCCTATGTCTCTGGATCCGATTTGAGTCGAAAATGGAGAATCTGAGACATAATATTTTTCTATATATATCAAGTTTCATTAAGATCCGATCACCTATTCACAAGATAAAAATACCCCAATTTTCACGTTTTCCATGCCTGTTCTGCGATACAAATTGAATTCGTATTCACGACTTGAATTAGGATTACAGCTGTTCCACAACTGAAAATACTGATAAATAAATTTTTTTGAAACTTTCAAACTAGGTGCTGATATTTTGAATTCCTGTTCTTCGTTTTAGTTTTCTTTTATTTATTGATTCTAACTTATGGTAGAGTCTCGTTGGGAAAAGAATTTAACTTTACTTCTGCTCATCTTTGGTTTAATATAACTCTGAACTTCTCTTTGAAAAACTTTTTAGTGGAAATTCTCAGTATTTTTTTTTTCTCTGTTTTAATCAACATAGAGTATTTCATGGGTTAATAAAAGAATATTTGAAATCTATTTAATTTTATTTGTAAAAATCCAGATTTTGGCCTACTATTAATATGTTGTACAAAATTTTGCGCCAATTTATAATAATATTTATGCTTTAATGCTTTGAATTGAAGGATATACAAAATAATATTTAAACTATTGGGTTGAAAATCTAAATAATTTTTCGGTTTCTATTTGGCTCAAGGAATTCTAACCCCCACCATTTTACAACCTTGAGTATATGCAAATATTTTTCAACTATCCCCCTTCACATGCCCAGAAAGTTTTAACTTAATTCCCTTCACCTTTTCTAAGGTATCACATATTAACCTTTAATAACCTTGGATGTATATTGTGCATTTTAATTTGGTTTAGTTTCAGAATCAACATGCCTAACAACTTTAACTTAATGCCATTGGCCGTTCCTGGGATATTGCAGATATGCCCTTAGAACAAAACTAGATACATACTTTTTTTTCTTTTTTTTTAGTTTAACATACCATAGTCATACTTTAAAGTCCAATGTAATACCCAGAATTTCTCCCGAGATATTGCAAACACATCTTTTAACAATTTAGGTAGACATAGCTTATCCTGATTTTGTTTTACACCCAGCTCAATTTTCCCTGTAAGTGTCAATTCTATACCCGATTCCATTCCTAAGACATTGCGTCTGTACCATATTAACAACCTAGATGCATTTTAAAATTTTTGATCTAGTTTAATGTCAGTAATCTTATTAAGTTGGGTTATCTGTGACAATGAGTACCAGAAAATACATATTTATAATCTATGGCGAATCAAAAGTTGGTCAGCCCTTTGAAGTCGATTTTCATATAACTTGCGAAACTTTCATGTGATTTTCTTCCTGTTCCTTCGTATTCTTGGAAACTCAAAAATGGATGGAGGGGGAAGAATATATTATATAGCATCTAGAAACTATTTACAAAACCGTGATAGTAATATGGGATGAAAAATTAGGGAAAAGGGTGGAGCTAAATAACTAAGACTTTAAAAGGCTGGTAAGATAACCGTTTAGAGACTCGTAGTTAAAATTAATAAGAAGCTGGGGGGGGGGGGTCAAGTGATTTATATGGCATGATCTAGTGTCTTAAACCACGAAAAAATTAACAATCATGCAGATTCCTAACTCTTTCTTAGAACAATTTCTTCTGATTGGAATGTTATTATAATGACAGCAAATCCTTTTTGGCAGACAGAATCTACAACTACATTCTTTGATTTGGCCAGTGTACAATCTTGGGGGGGATTTCACCTATTTCCCCATATACATATATTCAAGTTTCATTGTAGTAACTAGTAACAAGAATTTAATAGGGCTTAACATGGTGTTTAAGTAGAGGCTGAAACCTCCTAATAATCTTACCAAATACATTGTGGTTGCAAATTATCAAGCTGTTGGGTTTTTCTATTACATCAGTGTTCACAGCTGGCTCAGATGAGTTACCCAACCAGCGCCTTTTTATGCCCAATTTGTTGCTAAAATTTTGAATGAATGTCAATAGTATGTGCCAATAATTTTCTTCTGTAATATATTCATTCCGAGGGAAATATTCTCCCGATTCATTTTGCTGATGTAAATGAATTGACAATTTTTAATACTTAAATTAAAAAGCCATGCCTTATTACCAGTATCAGCCAATTAAGACAAGCCGATACATCAATAAAGACAGAGCTTAATTGTGACATTTATGGACACTCGGCACATATCCATAGACCGAAAACGCGCAAATCTTTCCAAATTTTCTTTTATCACTATCATCAAAACTTCCTGCATCATTTCTTGAAATTGGGTGAGGCGTACATAGCCATTAGGCTTCCCTTTTAGCCAGCCGCTTGGCTGGCTGAGAACTAGTCAAATAAAACAATGGTAAGTATATAGTTCTTTTTAACTTCTTTAAATTTACAGTCGTCGACCTTTTCTAATGGAAAACTAGGCTAACAAAACCTCCAAGACTTTGGTCTGTCTCTGGTTAACCTAGTGGCCTACATTAACAGAGCACATACTCCACCTCATTAATTCGCAAATATATACCCTGAATCGAATATACATTGTTCTCACTCAGGTAACCATAAAGAAAAGACAAAACGCCCATACCACTAAATGTATTTTTTTGTGTTATTTCCAAATAGGCCTATAGCTCTTAAAATGTAAATTTTGTTTTAAGCCCTTTATGGACACTTGAAAATAATAATTTGTTTTTTTCTGGCCCTCTTAAATTTTAAATATATTTCAAACAACATAGGTATATCACAACTTCAATGGGATGCATGTGGGGAAAAGAGGGTTTTAAAATTCTAGTTAATTGACTTCTTGCTATCTCAGACAGGGTTTAGGCTAGGAAAATGAATTTTTCAGGGATGAATCTACAGACAAAAGTAGCCTATGTCCTGGGAAGGTATTTTGAAGAAACTACCTCCACTACTCCCTCTAGAGGGCCCTTACCTTTGATGACCTTCAAAAATATATGTGCTATAGAAGTGACACCTTGTATAATAGATGTTATGCTTAATTGAAGTACAACAAAAAATTTTTCAGCTTCATAACTTTGCTCAATTCCATTTTGTAAAGTTTTAAAGAAATGAAGATATATTTCCTAAATTTTGAAAAAAAAAACAACATTGATATGGCTCTAAATTCTAGGCCTACTCAAATAACAGGAATTGCATTTTCAGAATTAAAAGCAGAGAAAAATCAACTAGTAACTGAAAATTAAGGTAAAATGATGTTTTGTCAAAATTTTAACAGGTTTAGACCTGTCATGTAGGCAAATTTCAGGGCCCTCTAGAGGGAGAAGGAGTGGAGATGGGTACTTTAAAATCCTTTCCTGGGGCATACTTTAGCCTGTAGACCCATCCCTGAAAGCTTCACTTTCCTAACCTAAACTCTCTGAGATAGCAAGAAGTCAATTAATAAGAATTTTACCAAGAGGGATTTGGGACGGAGCTATCCCCCCTTATTTTGCCACTTGATTCTTAAAAGCATAATAGAACTTGTAGTTTCCAATAAAAAAAAAAACATTTTTATAGTTTAAATGGCTACCCTTTCCATAAAAATCTTGTAGCCTAAGCCTTTGGGCAATAACTTACAAGGTAAAATTATAGCAGTTCATATAACTGGCTTACCAATAAAGTAGACATACCCCTCAATGCCTTTTTTTTATGTTCTTTACAAATATAATAGGGTAGGCCTAATTGCTTCTAGCCTGCTGTAAATAAAAATTTAAGCACTTTTTAACGTAATCTAAACTAACCTTATCATAGTTACTTTTAGCACTGAGAAAATGTAGCATTATTTTTTCAAAAACAATGGAACAGATGGCACCAAGAAAACATAGCAGGCTATTATTTTGGGGAAAACATAGCAGGCTATTATTTTGGGGAAAACAAGCAAAAAGTCATGCTTTAATTGAAAATTTGTCATTTTAAGAGCTTAAAAAGTTCTTAAATTTGAATTTGCAGTAAAAGCAATTATTATATAAAGTATAGATCATTTATACTTTACCACCACCAACCCCTGCCTCATGTACAAATGTATAGTCCAAATTATATATTTTCTATGTTTTCTTGTTTGCTATTTCATCATAGTTAATAGTATCTATCATAGTTTTTTGCCAGGGATGATTGTATTAACCCAGTGGTCCTAAAACATTGTGAGATGGCTAATTCTAATTGAAAATAAAAGTTATAGTGCCCTTTTTATGTGAACAATAAATTAGAGGACACTTAGAACCCCCCAAGCTCATTTTTTCCCAAAGTGACCAGCTCAAAATTCTGAGGTTGCATTTCTTTAAGCATAGTTGAAAAACCTAACAATTATGTCTTTTGGGACACCTTAATCCCACACAGTTGCCAAGGGAGGGGCTGCAAGTTACAAACTTTGACCATTATTTACATATAAGGGTTAATGGGAAGTGTACAGATGTTTTCAGGGGGACTTTTTTGTGTTGAAGGGGGGGGGAGTTTGGTTGAGGGAGTAAGTTAGGTGGGAGGATCTTTCCTGTTAGGAATTTATCACGAGGGAAGAGAATCTCCATGAAGGGGCTGCATGATTTTCTAGTATTATTTAAAAACAAAAACAATGAGAAAAAAAATCAGCCTGAAGTGAGGAGCAGCAGTAAAACCTAAAAAGAACATACATTATTATGTAAATAAGGGGGTTCATCTCCTTCACAATACCTCACTCTTTACCCTAAAGTATTTTTAGTAATTTCAACTATTTATTCTACAGTCTTTGTGATTCAGGGGTCATTCTTAAAGAATTGAGACAAAATTCAAGCTTTAATATAAAGAGCAAGGTATAGAAAAGGGGCAAGACCTCTCATATACATAATAAAAAGAGACAAATACAGAAGTTTGTTATGCAAGTTAATCTGTAAGTTAAACATATTTAGTACAAATAAAAACGTTTGCAAAAAAAGATAAAAGTTCTAGTTGATTTTTTAAGTAACCAGAAATTGAAGGGCAACTATGCCTCCTCCTCAATCCCTTTTTTTCAAAATTGTCCAATCAAAACCATGAGAAAGCCATTTAGCTGAAAAAAATTAATATACAAATTTTGTTTTAATTATTTATGTGTGGTGAGCCAAAATCAAAACAAGTTTTTCTAACTTCAAGTAAGGAGCAACATTAAAACTTAAAATGAACAGAAATTATTCTGTATATTAAAGGGGTTTTCCCTTTATGCTAAAGTTTTGTATTGTTTTAAAAAGTAAGAGTTGTGAAAAAGAGTCAAACTTTAGCATAAAGAACCAGGCATTGAGAAGGGGACAACTCCTTTCATATACGGAATAATTTCTGTTTGTTTTGAGCTTTAATGTTGCTCCTTACATGTGCTTAAAAAAGCTTGTTTTTAAGAATTTAACTTTGTACAAGGACAGGAGCTAAGCAGGGTTGTGTTTTATCCCCATTTATATGTATTATTTTTGTGGGCTTTGTCCCAAGGAGCCCAGCAAAGGCATTGGGAAAACACAGAATCAAATGGGGAGTAAAAGTCTCATAGACTTTGATGATACTGATGATTGAAGCATCCTAGTTGGAAGCGTTAGGAAAATGAATGAACTTTTGGAGGTTTTGTGAATTCAGGGTGAAAGAATAGGCTTCACAATTAATGTCAATGAGTCTCTAGTTGTTAAGACTACAAATAAGTGATGGTAAAGAGGTGATGTTGGGCAACAAGGAGATCTATTCAGTACACAGCTTCACTTACCTAGGTAGTATTATTAGTAAGGATGGTCAGGGCAGTGATGATGTTAAAGTAGAATAGCCAAGGCCCAGGGTAGGTTTTCATAGTTGAAAAAGTTTGGAAGAATAGGAAGATAAGTGTAAAATCAGGAGAGAGCTTATTGTAAAGGAAATAAAAGTTCTAGTGCCTTTTTTAAGTGACTAAAATAAATTTGAGGGCATCCAGGCCCCTCCCACGCCAAATATTCCCCAAAATCTTACCATCTAAATTCTGATATAGTTATTTTGTTTGGCATAGTTGAGAGGCCCAATAACTATGTCTTTGGAGATAGCATAACCCCTCACAGCCACTGGGGAAAGTTCTTTAAGCTATAAAATTTGCCCATTGTTTACGTATAGTATTCGTTATTGGGAAGTATGAATACATTTTTTGGGCAGGAACAGAAGGATGCATTTTCTTCTGAAGGGATTTTGTATTGGGAGAATTTTCCATGGAGAAAGAAGTTTCCAGGAGGTGAACTTTTTCAGAAAAAAATTTATGCTGGGGGACTTTTTCAGAATTCCTAAATGACATTTCTTTAAATGTCTTCCTTTCTTTACCAACACAATTTTACATGTAGGGGGGGGGGTTAAGGGTAATTGTCTGGGGTAAATTTTCACCAATATTGGACTGTCCAGAGGATATTCATTGAATATTCTCTGTGGGGAGGGGGACTTTTTCTTGGAGATGGAGCCAGATTTCCTGGTGTTGTCTGAAAAGCCATGAGAAATTAAATGAAAAAAATTTTAACTAAAAGTAAGAAGCAATATGAAACCTTCATACAAATAGAAACTATTACATATATGAGGGGAGGTTCCCCCTCCTCAATACCATGCTCGTTACTCTAAACTTTAAATTTTGTTACAGTTCTTTAAAAGCGACTCCCAAAGCTCACGGATTGTTTAATGAGAACAAAAAGTAACTTTTTCAAAAGTACCAAAAAACTTTAATGTGAGAGTAAAGTGTTGAGGAGGGGGAAACCCCCCTCATATACGTAGTAGTTTCTTTTCGTTTTAAATTTTAATGTTGCTTCTTATTTTCAGTTGAAAAAACTAGTTTTTTTATTTAATAATGTGGAAACAATGAGATTGCTAGGACACTCTATGCAGATGATGAATGATAAATTGTCAAAGATTGTCTGTCCTTGTCAATGATCATCTAGGACTAGACAAAAAGCAGATCTTCCCAAATAGAGTGGCAAGATGTTGCAAGAAAAGATTTAAGGGAAATGGCAACTTCTTGGGAGAATGTAAAGAGGGAGGCCTTGAATAGTTAGGGGCGGAGGAGGAGCGTACTTAGCTGGATTGGCCTCAGGCGGCTTAGCGATGAAGTGAGTTATTAGTAACAGTAGTAGGAATAGAGCAAATGGTATCAAACCACAATCAAGAGCTGAGCATAAATAAATCATGAAAATTTGCACATGCTTGATCAGTTGATTGCTTTACCCTAAAATCAAACAAAAATCATAAAAAATATGTATAGAATTGGGGCATTCTGTATCAAATCAACACACTTTAGAATAAAATACTGCATCATCGTCTTCGATTTTGATGAAATTTGGCACAGTGATAGACCCCTATGAGAAACTCCCAAAACCAAAATTTTAGATTTTTTGCCGAACTGGTGTCCGAGATATGGGTCATTGAACATCAACCCAAACTGCCGATAACGCCTACTAGCCAATGATTAAACTGCTTTATCTCAGCTCCAATCGCACCTAGAGACAAAAGTAAAATACCAAATAAAAGCTAGTTAAAAGCTCTTTTTGAGTAAAACATCTGGAAATAGTTATTTTAATTAACCAGCAAAATTTGAGCAAATGTATTCTAGTAACCCTCACCTGGGTCAGTTTGTCCAAACTTAATTTACATGTTTTTTTTTTCTATACAAAGCTCTCATTGTTCTAAACGAGTGGTGAAAATTTCAGAGTGGGATCTCCAAGGTTTTTTTTGTTATAATTTTTTGAACAACCACCCATGGTACTGGGACATGTCCAAGTACATACCACAAGTGTCCTAGTACATACCACAATTGGTATGTAGTGGGACTTGTTCCATCTAAAATTTGGGTTTTGGGAGTTTCTCATAGGGGTCTATCACTGTGCCAAATTTTATCTAAATCGAAGACGATGATGCAAGGTCACTGTGTTGAACTGACACAAAATGCCCCATTTGAGAAAATCTAGAAGGTCACAACTCATAGACTTCTTATAATTTTTACTAAGCACAGATAAAAGAGATGTGGGACGACAATTTGCAGGATCATTCTGTCATCCACCTTTAAAAACAATTATGAAATGGATACACTTTAAAGCAAGTAGGAATCCAACATTTTCAAGGGAAATATTAATAAGCCTCCTCGGGTCAGGAAAAAGGTCAAGAAGATTGAACTTGATAGCCGTTGTAGGTCCTTGTGGGTCCAAGGTAAGACAGACCTAAAATCAGGTAGAGAAGAAGAAGCTGTAAGAAGACTTACAGCTGAGACTGTATTTTTACCAATATCTGTAAAACAGGAAATAAAAACATTTTAAATATTTTGCTGACCCTCTACAATTCACTTGTCAATCAAACATGTGAAGGGACAGAAAGAGGAAAAGAAATAGTTTGATGATAGAATTGATTACTTGCCATGCTTTTCTATGGTCTTTACTGCCCTCAGAGAATTTTTTCAGATACAATGAGGATTTAGTCTTTTGGAATAGCGAATCGTAAAACTCTCCTACAAGCCTTGAAAAGCTTAAGTTGAAATTTACATCAATATGGCTTAGGCATGTGCACCCTAGGTTAAATTACCTTTTCTAGTTGTATTTTCATCAAAAAATGCCTGTTATTGGTACTTTCATTAAAAAATTGAAGATATGTCTAATTTACCCCCCTCTTAGCAATGAAAAATACATTTAGCCCTTCCCTAGTGTTCTTCAACTGGCACCAATAATCTTAGGGTCACTGAAACTGCATAATTGAAAAAAAATTCCTTCTCATACTTTACAAAACTTAGTTTGGCAAATTTTGATTTTTGGCAGAAGTCTATCATAGACGCGTGTATCATATAGGTGGGGTGGGGGGCATCAGTTCGCCACGATCAGCCATTCCAGCATACAAATTCTCCATCCCACAATTTATAGAAAAGAATTCCCGAGCTCAAATTGCCAAACATAAAGAGCATCAAATCAAAAAGTTGAGCAATGAAACAGCAAGCTGAAAAAACACAAAATACACTACCTTAAATATCAAGATCTTGCTGCTAATCTTTCTATAAGCTTTCCAAAGTTTATGTTACCTCTTCTGGCTTTAAGGAGTCTAGGAGTCATTAAAGGATTTGTTAGGGATGATCCAGTTTATGCTAGATTTGACTGGGACGTGATTCAACCAATCATAAACGATTTAAAACGTAGCTAATCATATTCAGTTTCATATATCTTCCGCGAATGCTCCGCCAATTCAGGGATGGGGCCCTTTATTTCAAAAGAAAAGCCGGAATATTTTCCCTTTTTCTTATATTACTTAGTGGTACCCTGGGTATTTAACCAGGTTTTACCCTTACCCTCTCACTTTTCACACCAACATTTAATATTTTTGTGGGACGTATAACAGTTGATTTGCTTGAGTGAATCGTTTGTATGTGTCGCCCTCGTGTCTCCTTTTCATCTACTTGTTGTAAATTTTGTGAGTGATGAGGTAGGTGCTAAATAGCACCGGAATTTAGGGGTTTCCGTATTTTAAACTTTAAAAGGTACATTTTAATTATAGGCTAATTTTGACTTCAATAGTATTTTTTTTTTCAGTTTGCCACTTTTTCATAAATGTAAGTGAAAACTAAACGAAATTATTCTTTCCTACAACAGAAGCGAAACGTAACACTCAAGCGAAAATATCAGAGTAAGAAAACTCTTGTAATCTCAATTGCATTTCCGCTCTTTCATTTTCAAAAAGCTTACACTCAAAATAATAATGATGTAAAGTCTCTTCATCACCACAATCACAAGTATTAATTCTACATAAAAATGTAGAAATAAAAATATTAATAAAAATATAAATATTAAACTTATAAATATAATTCTATATTTATTCAATAATTCTTATTATGATTATATTTTTTAATAATTCATATAATTCGTAATTCATTTATATCAATAAGTCAAATTATTCAGTAATTCATTATTAATGTAACTCATAAAAATATTAATTCTGCCTAAAAAATGAATTTAACTTAAAGTGACCAGCAACGATTTGTGTCAGTTCATAATAAGGATAAGTTTTTACACCTTGAAGAAGGTCATTATGATCAGTAAGAAACTGGAGGGCCTAGGGCTTAACAGCTTAGCAGAATAACAGCTAACCATTTCATTTATATGTATATGCGTAAGTTTTTCTAAATTTCATTAATACTGCAAGCATGTTTAGAGAAAAATACACTACTATCCGGCAGTACTTCCTCGGAAGCTGGGAAGTTTCCAGCAACAGCTGGAGTAACGTTGAAATTTTTAATTTTGGGTTCAAATTAATCAAGAATTTTGTAACGTGATTTGAAACAACTCTGTCAAATTATGAAAATCATATATTTTAGCCGGTCATTAAAGAGTGGAGTTGTCTAAAAAACTTTGGTGGTTAAAAACTTTCTGAGGGTCTTGTCCGGATTTTTTCGGACATAATTGTACATGGAGAAGGAGGGGAAGGATCCTACCATGGAAATTTTAGTTTTACCTGTACAATTCTTTGTTTTACATTACGAATCAAGTCTGGGAGTGCAAGGGGGCCGCCTAACAACACAGAAGCTGATAAATTTATGAATGACGACTATGAAATATGGAAGCTATTTTCAAGACACCATCCTTCATTTTCTAGTAATCCCTCCCCCCCAAGAATCCAAACAATTAGGTTTTCAAGGGAAATTCTGGTTCAGGCTATTTGGGTTCAGCAGTTATATGCTATGTGAGTGACGAGCTTTGTTTCCAGAAAAATTTTTTTTCTCTGTCAAAATAATAGCTCCTGCTGTCCATTCCCGAAAATAAAAAAATATTATTTGTCTGTGCTTGGTATTCATGCCAAAAACAAGGGATAGATCTTGGCAAGAACACATGTTTGAACGAGCACCCATTTGTAAAATAAACCAGAAAATTTTTAAAAGTAGTATAAAAACAAAAGTAAAAATAAAATGAATTAAGAAGAAAAAAGTGAAGTACTAAAACGTCAAGTGATATTTCAGAAAGAATGAAATATATTGTTTCCTAAAATAATTCCCCTGTTTTCCTTTGAAAATTCTCTACTTCCTTTAAATAGAAATCTATAATGAAGCAAAATAATAATTGACGCCCCTTTGAGAATAATACTGAAACATTCCTAGCCTTTTATGTGACTTGGTGAATTCTTTGAACTTATTCTGAATTACTGAACATGAAAAAAGGGAAAAGAAAGGCACTTGGACAAGCAAAGTCTCTGAATTTAAGGGGTAGCCTCCCCCCGGACCAACGCTTGTAGAAAGGAATCAACCGAAATCTAAAAAGTTCGGTTCCAAAAATGTACTTTTTTCAGTCTTCAAGCTTCTCCACCAACATGTAAATCATACCTGCTCTTTAATAGTTGTTTCGTATCGATGGGAGACTTTACATACTATTAAATAAAAAAAAAAAAACTAGTTTTTTTAACTGAAAGTAAGGATCGACATTAAAACTTAAAACGAACTGAAATTACTCTGTATATGAAAGGGGCTGTTCCCTCTTAAACGCCCCACTCTTTACGTTAAAGTTTGACCCTTTCTCACAACTCTACTTTTTAAAACAATCAAAAAACTTTAGCGTAAAGAGCGGGGTGCTTAGGAGGGAACAGCCCCTTTCCTATACGGGTTAATTTCTGTTCGTTTTCAGTTTTAAGATCGCTCCTTACTTTCAGTAGGAAAAAAAAACTAGTTTTTTTTATTTAATTTCTGAACGTTTTTGAATTAACGCATGTTTGATTTTGGCTCTCCTTACATAAATTATTAAAATGAAATTTGCATATTAATTCTTTTTTTGGCTAAATGGCTTTCTCTTAGTTTTGATCAGACGATTTTGAGAAATAAGGGGTGGGGAAGGAGGCCTAGTTGCCCTCCAATTTTTCGGTTACTTAAAAAGGCAAATAGAACTTTTAATTTTTAACGAACGTTTTTATTAGTAAAAAATACACGTAATTTAAGAATTAACTTACGTAACAAACTTTTGTATTCTTATATTTTTTATTATATATATGAGGGGGTTTGTCCCCTCGTTAATACCTCGCTCTTCACACTAAATCTTAAGTTTTGTCCCAATTCTTTAAGAAGGACTCCTGAATCAGAAAGGCCGTAGAATAAATAGTTGAATTTACTAAAAATACTTTAGCATAAAGAGCGAAGTATCTATCTCCTCCTAAATACCTCGCTCTTTATGCTAAAGTATTTTTAGAGCCCCTCATATGCGTAATAATCTCTGTTCGTTTTAAGTTTTAATGCTACTCCTTACTATCAATTGAAAAAATTTTTAATGTTTATATTTTCATTGTTTTTTTTTAAATAGTAATGCTAGAAAATCCTGCGCCCTTTTCATTGAATTTCTCTTTCCCCATGAAATATTCCCCCAAGGAAAGATCCTCCCACACAGCCCCCTCCCCTCAACCCCACACTCAAACCAAAAAAAATCCCTCTGAAAGCGTCGGTACACTTTCCAATAACCATTACTGTATGTAAACACTGATCAAAGTTTGTAACTTGCAGCCCCTCCCCCAGGGACTGTGGGGGAGTAAGTCATCCCCAAAGACATAATTATTATGGTTTTCGACCACGCGGAACAAAATGGAAATCTCAAAATTTTGATTCGTTGACTTTGAGACAAAAATGAGCGTGGGAGGGGGCCTAGGTGCCCTCCAATTTTTTTGGTCACTTAAAAAGCGCACTAGAACTTTTCATTTCCGTTAGAATGAGCCCTCTTGCAACACTCTAGGACCACTTGGTCGATACGATGACCCCTGGGAAAAAAAAACAACAGACAAACAAACAAATAAACACGCACCCGTGATCTGTCTTCTGGCAAAAAATACGAAATTCCACATTTTTGTAGATTGGACCTTGAAATTTTTATCTATAGGGTTTTCTGATACGCTGAATTCGATGTTGTAATTTTCGTTAAGATCCTATGGTTTTTAGGGGGTGTTTCCCCCTATTTTCCAAAATAAGGAAAATTTTCACAGGCTCGTAAGTTTTGATGACAAAGACTAAATTTGATGAAACTTTTGTATTTTAAATCAGCATAAGAATCTGATTCTTTTGATATATCTTTTAGCATCGAAGTTCCATTTTTTAGAGTTTCGTTTACTATTGAGCCGGGTCGCTCCTTATTACAGGTCGTTACCACGGACTGTTTGAAAATGGGGCCTATTACAAATGAACTCGTCAAATCACAATAATTTTCCATAATAACCGTTTATTTCGCATAGACTACTAGAATATTTTTATGACTCACTAAACCATTGCTGACTCACTGAACTCATTCAGACTCCATACAATTATAAGTCATAGGAGACCAATGTTTTGACTCACTAAACCTTAGCAAAAACTGTTTAAACATCTAACAAGAAACATTTCTGAATTTACCATTTCTGAATTTATATTTAGAATTGATGCAATTCAGACTGACTTTATAATCTTCACAATACCAAAAATCATTTTCAAGTTTCTTTTACTCCTTGTGTAAAGTCACATTTTAATCCTTTAATTGGGAGGCATGTTGTGTGGAATAAGTTGCCCGAATCAGCTCGAAGGTGCCACTCATTCGATTTATTCGAAAAACTGTTAAAGATTCTTTGGCTTCTTAGAAGTTATATATAGGTATATATATATATGTATATATATATATATATATATATATATATATATATATATATATATATATATATATATATATATATATATATATATATATATATATGTGTATATATATATATATACATATTTATATATATATATATATATATATATATATATATATATATATATATATATATATATATATATATATATATATGCCTATTTGTTATTATTTCATTGGGGTCCATTTAATCTACTAATCTACTTAATTAACTGAGTCAATTGAATCTATTTAGTTTTTTGTTTTCTATAGCTTTCATTTATTTTTATTTTATTTTCTTCTCCTTTTTGCTCTTCTCTCTTTGAGAAAGTGATTATTTAAAAAAAAATTCTTCTCTGAGTAGGTGACTCGTTTATATTCCCCCCTCTTGAAAGGCCAAAGAACCTTTGGGGGAATAGTAAAATGAAATATTGTATGCGTATTTCATGATGAATAAATCTTATCTTGTAGTCGTAATTCAGAACAATTTAACTTACATAACAGAAGTACTTTAAATTATCTAAATAAAAACGTTTTGAATTTTTTACGATTTGATGCGAGTCTGTTCATTAAAATTCAATACAAGTTATACTCACTGAAAATTAATGGCTATATAGAATTAAATTAATTAGAATTAACCTAATTAGAATTAATCACTCAAAACAATAACGCAAATTATTTGAACGTCTGATGAAAAAGTTGAAATTTTTTTTTAGCTCGCCTGAGTTCCTTATGAATCACTTAAAACATTCAGTTTGAGTTTGCTTATGATGCACTGGAACCAGTAATTCTTTTTCACTGAACTTCAAAATAGGAAATTGTTCATAACATATTATAAAACAACAAGCAAATCTGAATTTTCCGGAAACTCAATGTGCTCATCGAACTTGATTCAGATTCAATGTAAGGATTTGTCATTCAGAACTCCCTGGACACATAGAAAATAAATTGTGCTTAACATTTAAAGTAGAAAGATTCTGAATCTTAAGAAATTACAGACATTTTTTATAGATCTTCTAAAACTTATAATGTATTAATTCCGGTATATTCAAAGCAAAAGCTTTGCGCCTCACCTGAAGTAAAAAGCAGATAAAAGAAATGTAATATTATTTGTAAGTTAAAAACCCTATAGAGGTCAACAAAAGAATTTCCAGGGGAATTTAGTCCCAAGATGTAAAGAGCTTCAGACTTTTCCAAAATGTCTAAGGATAAAAACTTATTTCAGGGATTAAGCCAGGCTAGAAGACGCTATGACTGGGAAACATCATACACTACGTACCATGTAAAATAGAAAATAAACAAGTTTTTTTTCTTCTGTAGTCAAGGGAGAATATTCAATCTCAAAACGAACAGAAATTATTCCGCGTATGAAGGGGTGCTGTCTTTTCCTCGGACCCTCACTCGTTATTTTTTTTAAGTATTTTAAAAATCTTCTCATTCTAATTCTATTTTAATTGTTGTTATTAAACTACTAGGACACAAGTTTGAACTTTCGCGTAAATAGTGTGGGATTGAGGAAGAGGTAGCCTTCATTATATTTGGAATAATTTCTGTTTGTTTGAGTTTGAATCTTGTTCCTTCCTATGCCCCTCTTTATTTTCAGTTGAAAATTATTGTGTACTGATTTTAAGTGGACGATTGGATTTATTTTAAATTTTCAATATATTTGGAAGACTAAATAAAATTCAATATAATTGGAGACTAAGACCAAGTCTTAGTCTCCAAATTATATCTCCATCTCATTGCCACCACTGCCTCGACAGCGACTTTCTGTCTATCACTATCCTGTCTCGTATCCATAGCAATTGGAACAAATATTGCCTAGACTATTTTTTTGAGTATTCCATTTAGTTATTAGTTCCCTTCAATGTTTCCAGATGGATTGTATTTGCCTGATTTGACTGCTTTTGAATCGAATACATCAAAATGGCTTAAATCCTACCCGAGACCAAAATTTAGTGAGCTAAAGACTATTCCTCCAGTGCCTACGGAGGCACAAAGTGCGTCGATGAGTAGCCTCCAATCTTCCCTCATGTGGACCACTGCGTATATGTCTTCCCAATACGGAGCGTGTTCTTTGGTCTTCCTCGACGACGAGTGCCTTCCGGTTGATAGTGGGGGAGCATTTTGGAAGTCTTTGATCTGGCATACGGAGTATGTGTCCAAGCTATTGCCATCTACGTTGTCGTACAACGGCTGCGATATCTGGCTGGCCTTTGTGGGTACGGATCTCGTTGTTGCTGACACGAAACATGAGTAAGAAAAGTCGCCAAAATAAAATTTAATATAAAGCGATAACACATTGTTTCTAATCTAGTTAGTTTTCGTAACTTGTCATATCTTTTCATTGTTACTATTGCCTTGATGGATGTATTTTTTTCGGTAAAACAAGTTTCGGTAGAAAAGTCCGGCAAAGGACAATGATTCAAATAGTATTAGAGTCCTACATTTTAAGATAAATATTAAAATGCTGGCCTGGAGGCTGTCCGTTACAGATGTCCAAAATAAAAATAGTAAATTTCAATATTTTATTTTTTTTTTGGCAAAACAAGTTTCGGCCGAAAATTTTGGCGAAGGATAAAAATTGAAAAAGTTGTAGAGGCCTGCATTTTATGATAAATATTAAAACGCTAGCCTGGAGGTTGTCCGTTAAAGATGTCCCAAATCAAAAATAATAACTTCCAAGATCTCTTTTTAAAATTCATCTCTCTCAGCCACTTTTCATGCTCAAATATTATATTTCAGGCATCATGAATTGTTGTTGTTGGAATTCTAGGCCACTGGATGCACAACACTCTTTTGGCTCTTCACCAAATCTTAGTCTGCCAATTATATCTCCTTCTCATTGCCACTACTGCCTTAGTAGCAACTTTCTGTTTAACTCTATCCTATCTCATATCAATAGCAACTGGAAATATTACTATGAAGACTATTTTAGTGAGTATTTTATTTAGTCATTAGTTCCCTTCAATGTTTCCAAATGGATTGTATTTACCTGATTCGACTGCTTTTAATCGAATACGCATTGGAAACATAGCTGCAATGTAGATCTCCACTGAGCCGAAGCTAATTGTCTCTGTATACAGACAGCAATAAACCTCTTATTGTCTGATTTTATAGATCCAAATGCTCGAGAGTGTATGACTAATAGATAAGTAACCAATTACCTCTTATATTAAAAAAAAATGTCCTTTTGTATTTCTATCAAGCATAATATTTAAAAAAAACACGCAAATGCCACCTTCCTTACATTTGAAAATACGGGCATACGTCTACACTAAGGCTCGATCAAATAGAAACACGATACAATTTGGAAAACAACTTAATTCTTTAATACTTATTTACATCTTTCGGTAAATTTGGGACTGTTTATATTACTGACTTGGTGAACTTACTGAAAAGGTGAACTTACCACTCGATGCCTCTTTATGCCTTTTCCGAATATAATGATAATTTTACTTGGAAATTCAATTTTAAGCCCATTACCCTCAAAGATGATACCTTTTTCTATAATTTTAGATTATATTGTACCCTCAAAGATGATACTTTTTTCTCTAATTTTAGATACGACTTACATACTGGCTGTTGGTATGACTTGTATTTAAATCAGTTTACCCGTAAATTGAATCAACTATGACGAAAAAGCGAACCAGAAAACAAGGAAAATATATAATTCTATCTGTCTTGGCTTTTGCTATAATTGGCTATGACTTGATGCCAGTTTGTAGCTTTCCAAAATGTAATTTCATATTTACCAAACTGGCTTGAGGTCCATACTTCCGTAAAAACCACACAGGTTAGACCCTTACCAGTTTCCGGGAATAAGCTGAGATCGGCGGCATAGAAAAAAAGGGGTGGGACAAAACCAAAGTGTTGCTCTCGCAACACAATTATTGTGTCTTAAATATATAAATATACATTTACGTATATATATTATATATATATATATATATATATATATATATATATATATATATATATATATATATATATATATATATATATATATTGTCTTTTCTTTTAAAGCTGTTGATGAATAAAGAAACTCTTAGTTCCGAATCTTTCATTTTCAATTTCTGAGGACCTAAATTCAATTATTTGTTTTGCCTCATCTAAGAAGCATCCTTTGAATATTATCCTTATTTAATTATCCTAATGCTATGAGAATGAATGGGCTTATTTAGTTGCATTTGCATTAAATTGAATAAAATAAATAAAATAATGTAATTAAAAAAATCAGTACAAATAATAAAATACTAAAATTCAATAAAAAAGATTAAACTTTCAGTGTGAAAATTTAGAAGAGTCAAGCTCCTATCTAAAAAAATGTGGAATTTAGCATTTTTTGCCAGAAGACAGATCACGGATGCTTGTCTTTTTTCAGGGATGATCGTATTGACCAAGTGATTCTACAATGTCGTGAGAGGGCTCATTCTAACGGAAATTAAAAGTTCTGCTGCCCTTTTAAGTGACCAAAGCTAGAGGGTGCCTAGGCCCCCTCCCAAGCTCATTTTCTCCCAAAGTCACCGGCTCAAAATTCTGAGATGACCATTTTGTTCAGCATAGTCGAAAAACTTAATAATTTTGTCTTTTGGGACGACTTAATCCCCCACTGCCCCGGGGGAGGGGCTGCAAGTTACCAACTTTGACCATTATTTACATATAGTAAGGGTTTTTGGGAAATTAACAGACGTTTTCAGTGGGACTTTTTTGTGTTGAAGGGGAGGGGAGGTGGGACGGGGGAGGAAGTTACATGGGAGGATCTTTCCATGGAGGATTTCCATGAAGGGGCTGCAGGATTTTCTAGTATTATATAAAACAAAAGCAATGAGAAAAAAAATATTCAGCTGGAAATAAGGAGCAGCAGTAAAACCTAAGAAGAACATAAATTATTACGTAAATAAGGAGGTTCATTTCCTCCACAACACCTCGCTCTTTACCCTAAAGTATTCTTTCTAATTTCAACTATTTAATCTACGGCCTTTGTGATTCAGGGGTGATTCTTAAACAAATGTGACAAAATCCAAGCCTTAGTGTAAAGAGCAAGGTATTGAAGAGGAGACGAACCCTCTCATATATGTAGTAAAAATATACAAATATAGAAGTTCGGTACGTAAGTCAATTCGTATCGGTACGAAAAAAATATAAAAGCTCTAGTTGCCTTTTTAAGTAAAATAAAAAAACAAGTTTTTCTAACTGAAAGTAAGGAGCGACATTAAAACTTAAAACGGAAAGAAATTACCCCATATATGAAAGGGGCTGTTCTCCCTTCAACACCCTCCTCTTTACGCAAAAGTTTGACTCTTTCTCTAAACTCTACTTTTTAAAACAGTAAAAACTTTAGCGTGAAGAGCAGGGTGTTGAAGAGGGAACAGACCCTTTCACATATGGGAACATTTCTGTCCGTTTTAAGTTTTAATGTTGCTCCTTACTTTCAGTTAAAAAAAAACTTGTTTTTTTTAATTTCTGAACAATTTTTAGTTAATCCATGTTTTGATTTCGAATCTCCGCAGATGAATTATTAAAGCGAAATTTGCATATTTATTTATTTGGCTAAATGGCTTTCCTATAGTTTTTATCCAATGATTCTGAGAAAAAAGGAGGGGGAGGAGGCCCAGTTGCCCTCCAATTTTTTGAGTACTTAAAAAGGCAACTAGAACTTTTAGTTTTTCACGAACGTTTTCATTAGTAAAAGATATACGTAACTTACGAATTAGCTTATGTAACAAACTTCTATATTCGAATGTTTTTATTACGTATATGAGAGGGTTCGCCCACTCGTCAATATCTCGCTCTTTACACTAAAGCTTAAATTTTTTCCCCTGAATCACAAAGGCTGTAGAATAAATAGTTGAAGTTACTAAAAAATACTTTAGAGTAAAGAGTGAGGTATTAGGAGGAGGTGAACTCCTTATATGCGTAATATTATCTGTTTGTTTTAAGTTTCAATGCTACTCCTTACTTTCAATTGAAAAAAACTTTTTCATATTTATTTTTTCATTGTTTTTTTAATTAATGCTAGAAAATTCTGCGTCCCCTTCATGGAAATCGTCTTCCCCCGTGTCAAATTCCTCCGTGGAAAGTTTCCCCCACATAGCCTCCTCTTCTCAACCCCACCTCCCAACCAAAAAATCCCCCTGGAAACGTTTATACACTTCCCAATAACCATTAATATATACAAACACTGGTCAAAGTTTGTAACTTGCAACCCCTCCCACGGGGACTGTGGGGGATTAAGTCGTCCCCAAAGACATAGTTATAAGGTTTTTTTACTATGCTGAATAAAATGGCTATCTCAGAAAATGATACGACGAGTTTGGGAAATAATGAGTGTGGGAGAGGGCATTTTTTTGGTCACTTAAATAGGGCACTAGAGCTTTTCATTTCCGTTCGAATGAGCCCTCTCGCAAAATTCTAGGATAACTGGGTCGATATGATCACCTCTGGAAAAAAAAAAAATAAAATAAATAAACACATCCGTGATTTTTCTTCTGGCAAAAAATACAAAATTCCACATTTTTGTAGATAGGAGCTTGGAACTTGTACAGTAGGGTTCTCTGATACGCTGAATCTGATGGTGTGATTTTGTTAAGATTCTTTGACTTTTAGGGGGTGTTTCCCCCTATTTTCTAAAATAGGACGAATTTTCTCAGGATCGTAACTTTTGATACATGAGATTAAACTTGATGAAACTTATATATCTAAAATCAGCATTAAAATGCGATTCTTTTGATGTAACTTTTGGTATCAAAATTCCAATTTTTAGAGTTTTGGTTACTATTGAGCCGGGTCGCTCCTTACTACAGTTCGTTACCACGAACTGTTTGACCAGAAAATGAAGAGCAACTAGGGCTCCTCCTCCATCCCCCTTTTTTTTCAAAATCGTCCGATCAAAATTATGAGAAAGCTATTTAGCCGAAAAAAAAGTTTTCTGCATATGGGATTTTGTATGGGGAGAATTTTCCATGGAGAAAAAAGTTTTCAGGGTGTAAACTTTCAGATATAATTTTATACTGGGTGAATTTGTCTGAATTCCTAAACAACATTTCTTTAAATGTCTTGCTTTATCTTTACCGACTCAATTTTACGTGTGGGAGTGTTGAGGGTAATTTTTCGGGGTAAATTTTCACTAGGATTGGACTGTCCATAGGATATTCAATGAATATTCTCCGGACTTTTCTTTGGAGGTGGAGCCAGATTTCCTGGCGTTATTTAAAAAACGATTGGAAATGAAAAAACAAAAACAAGTTTTTTCAACTGAAAGTAAGAAGCAATTAATACGAATTGCTTCTTTCGTATTAAAAACTGTAATACGAACGGAAACTATTACGTATATGAGGGGAGGTTTCCCCTCCTCAATACCTCGTTCTTTACTCTAAACTTTAAATTTTGTTCCAGTTCCTTAAAAACGACTCTAAAATTCACAGGTCGTTTAATTAGAAAAACAAGTAACTTTTTCAAAGGTATCAAAAAACTTTAGCTTGAAGTCTGAGGTGACGAGGAAGAAGAAACCCCCTTATATTTGTAATAGTTTCTTTTCGTGTAAAATTTTAATGTTGCTTCTTATTTTCATTTGAAAAAACATGCTTTTTTATTTAATAATGAGGAAAAGATGAGATGTCTAGAACACGCTCTGCGAATGATGAATGATACATTTTCAAAGATTGTCTTTGTCCTCGTCAAAGATCGTCTAGGACCGGACAAAAAGCTGGTCGTCCCGAATAGAGTGGCGAGATGTCGCAAGAAAAGATTTACTTTGACTCTAATGAGGTAATAAAACAAATACTTTTATAGTTCCAGCCATCCTCAAAATGGCTTAAATCCCACCCGAAACCAAAATTTAGTGGGCTAAAGACTATTCCTCCAGTGCCTCCGGAGGTACACATAGCGTCGGTGAGTAGCCTCCAATCTATATATAGAAAATATATAATTCTATCTGTCTTGGCATTTGCTATAATTGGCCATGACTTGATGCCCACAACAATTCCATTTTAGTTCTGTACTCGAGACAGTTGGTCTGAAAATTAAAATATTAATGAGTTGAGGGCTTATTCACTCTTTACTCTAGAGGTTATATTTATTCCTTCCTTAGCACCAACAAAAAATGGCGAAGAAAAGATTAAGTCGTCCTCAAAAACATATATATTAGATTTTTCGACTAATCACCACCACCAACTTTTTTCTTTATTCAACTCAAAAAATACACAAACAATATTATGCCCCAACAGAGAGCAGAGCTCGTAAGGCTGGGACAGTGCAAAAACATAAGAAAAAACATCAACATCTCATTGTAATAATGATTTCAAAATATGATACGGTAAAAGACAAACAAAATAGAAAAAAAACTCATAAAAGATAAGTAAATATATAAATATCGGGCAGGAGGGGCGTGGGAGGCCATCCCAGACACAGGGACACAAAAACAAACACACAAATAAGAAGATCAAATAATTTAATTTTCCATCATCAATGGTGAATAATCAGAATTTTAGCAAACAATCTTTAATATTTGCTTTTTTAAATTTACCTGAAATTTTTGGGATGGATCAAACAGAATTTTATCATTTAGCTTATAATTGTTAGCAATGAAGGGTATTTGGTATCTAATCGAAAACCTTGACCTTTCAGAACTTACAAAAGGAATTCGATACATCCTAGACCTCCGACAATCCGAACGAGGAAGTAAAATTAACAGAGATTTGTCATAGAAATAATTTTTAGAATTTTGGATTTGAAAATGCAATATGGAAGTATTTAATATTCGTAAATCATTTAAATCCCACAAATTTAAGAAGAGGAATAATGTTTTAGTTTCCGAAACATTTTCAAGACATTTTCCGACTATGTTGAACAAATTGGCAATCTCAAAATTTTGATCCAGAGACTGAGAGTTTCGGTTACTATAGAGCCGGGTACTATAGAGCTCTTCAACTCAACAGAAAAAAAAACACGTTTGAAAAAAATCGTATCTTCTACCTCAAAAATCTCCCGAGTCACATGCTAAGTTATAGAGTAGAGCACGATTTCAAACCCTAAAATTAAACTTACTGAAAAGAAAAAAAAAGGTATTAAAAAAAAACCCTGGTCAAGATCCAAAACTATTCCAGAGGCACGAAATCCATGACATCTGAAACGAATGAAGGCATTTTTTTGCAAACTCTGGAAGCTTGTCCCACATCATAATACAAAACAATACTGTGCTAATTCTTAAAAATATTTATTATCTTTTGTTAATGTGTTTGTTGTTGTATTTTCAGGTGATATCAATATCTATTTTAGTTCTACTGGAAGGTTATAACCTTCTTTTTGGAGGATTGGGTTTTACGGAATTTTTGCGCCGGTATATATTTGGATCTATGACCATATTCATCATGGTATTACATGATCTTTGTACAGTAGGAAAAACTTTGCTGGGTCCTGGGAGCACATCCTATTCAAAAGTAAGCATGCTTTATTTAATATCATTTGTTTTCAGTAAAATGCCAATTATGTAGTATGTAGACTTTTACATATTATTGTAGTATGTAGACTTTTACAACTATTGTAATTATATAGACTCTTACAGTTGGAGAAGCAGGCAGTAGAAGTGGGCCAAACTGTTCTCTGTTTTAAATATTGTTGGCATATGTGTATGAGCCATAGGCCATATGGTTAAAGGCCATCATCCTAGCACCATCCATGTTGAGGTCTTCCCATCACTGCTTCGGCAGCTTTACCATCCCCCCAACAGTCTTGAAATTTTCCCCGTTTTCCCGATGCCATTGTTTCCTTCGAGATGCAGACCTTATTTTGTCCGCTAACTATTGGGACAACTTTTTTCTTTTTTCTATCTTCTCAAAGTATTCAATTAACGATCTAAATGTGACATCTTTTTTCTGAAGTTTTTTTCTTCTTTTCATTATTTCCTTGTTGTCTAGGTCTAAAGTAAATGATTGTTCATCGTTGTTCCAGTTTCTGAACAATAAAGTTCTGGAATAATGAGTGAAATAATGGACTGAAATATTTCAAAGCAATTACTCCAAAGGTAATTGCAAGACATCATTTATTAATTAGAGACAAACTAAATATTCGGTAATAATTGCCATTTCTAACATTGGGCCTAATAATAATTAATGAGCAATTCGACTCTGTTAAATGAACTTAGGAAAGGTAAGTTTTCTTCTCATATCTAATTGCAGTGTGGTGTGAAATGATTTGCAATCAAATCATTAGCATCAAACTGAGTTACCACGGAGAATCAAGTTCAGATTATCGAATGTAAAAATGTAAAAATTGGTTGTAAACTTTCAAATGTTGTGCATAATAAGTCAAATGTAGAAAATATGGAGAAAAGAATATCAGACGTAGACTGGAGAGGCAAAGGCTGAAACCAAGCAAAGAAACAACTCTAGAACTTTCAGTTACTAGGCAGAAACAATCTTGAGGGAGTCCGTTACAGGCAGTAGGTACCAGCCCAGGTCAAACTGTTCAGTTAGAAAAATTGTCTGGCAAGGAGGCTTTTAATACAGTTGATGCTTTTGGTAGTGGGGGAAATGAATCTTAGAGGAGTTTCCTATATTTTGAGTAAGATTTTGCAAGCACTTATGAAGGTCACACAAATATCACGTGGGGTGTTTCTACTAGTGAAACTTCCTCCACTAGTTTTAACTTCTAGCCACCACTTTGTACACCTCCCTTTACACACCTTTATCGGCTGATATAAGGGTTAACTTAAATTCACAAAGATAGTCAAAAACAATAGCTTCGAGATACGGCCTTTGCCAAATAACGATAAAAGCACAATTATTGATAGATGCGGGTTGACAAAGACGACACCAAGTGATAGGATTTAAATTTTTAACCCCACTTATGAGGTCATCAACATAAATTAAAAAGAGTATTGGTCCACCCTTGGATCCTTGTGGAACACTAAACTCTATTTCAGAGGGGTTGGAAAAGAGAGGACTAAGCCAGGTTAGAAATGTCCAATATCCGTCAACAAAGGCGTGTCGAGGAACCACCAGAGCAGCACGAAACCAGGCTTGCAGCTGCCTGAGATAGTAAAAAAATAAGGTGTGTCGAGGAATCACCAGAGCAACGCAAAACCAGGGTTGCGGCTTTACGTCAACAAAGGCGTGTCGAGGAACCAACAGAGCAACGTGGAACCAGGCTTGCAGCTGACAGAGATAGTAAAAAAAGAAAGTGTGTCGATATATTCCGATGAATACTGCCTTTCCGACGATTATAGCTTGAATCGAGATGTTCAAATCGGGACTATGTCTGACATGCGTCCCTATTTCAAGGCATTGAAATTTAATGGCGAAACAATGGGAATGTGTTGTGCCTCAGGAAAAGTTAAGCTTCCTCAACTGGGTACACCAACAGAGCCATTGAATACTTTGCTTACTGGAAATACGTCTGAGTCGAATCGTTTTTTATGAAACATCAGGAAATATAACTCAATATAACTCGAATAATTCGAATTTATATCTCGATAGCAATGCGGAATTGAATGCACGTCGCGGAATTTCTCCCTGCGTTGAAAGGACTATCGTGTTCTAGTTGCAACATCTTTTCCACAATAATAATAATTTAGTGCGTCTGTTCTAAACACCAATCGACTTGATGCCTACTGATCCGCATACAATTGTTATTTCCGCTGACAAAACGCCTACTGCTGAACATATGCATAGATACAATACTCCAAGTATCAACGAAGTGGCAATTGTTATGGTCGGTGATAAGTTTTTCCCTCGAGATATTATTCCTTATAGTCGAAACAATCAGTTGACAAGAATGCTGAAACTCAGTGATGCTACGATGCCCTAAATACCCTATCATTTTTTGGGATGGAGCAGACGGCTTTCACTTTAATATTAAATTGATAAATTCATCCATTAACAAGGAAATGGATAAGAAATGCAGTGCAATGAACTATTATGGCTACAGACGTGTTATTCAATATAAATATTTGCGGCTCAGAGAAAAGGTAACATTATATCGTGGCTCAAAGAGAAAGTATCACTAATGTCAAAGATAAATTATCCTATAATGTCACCAAAATGGGAACACCAGGAGGAAACACGAGAGCAACGCAAAACCAGTCTTGCGGCTATAAGAGAAAGGGCCAGCTTAGGAATGTCCAATTTACGTCAACGAAGGCGTGTCGAGGAATCACCAGAGCAGCTTGAAACCAGGCCTGTGGCTTTACGTCAACGAAGGCGTGTCGAGAAACCACCAGAGCAACGCGAAACCAGGCTTGCAGCTGACAGAGATAGTAAAAAAAGAAGGCGTGTCGAGGATTTACCAGAGCAATGTGATACATTTTGCGACTTTACGTAAACTAAGGCGTGTCGAGGAGTCTCCATAGCAACACGAAACCAGGCTTGCAGCTGACAGAGACTGTAAAAAAGAAGGTGTGTCAAGGAGCCTCCAGAGCAACACGAAACCAGATTTGCGGCTGACAGAGCTAGTAAAAAAAGAAGGCGTGTCGCTATATTACAAAAGTAACGCTTGTATAATCGCCTGCTATTCAAGTACTGCCCTTCCGATGATTATAGCTTGAGTCGAAATGTTCAAATCGGGACTATGTTTGAAATTTGTCCTTATTGCAAGGCTTGGAAATTCAATGCCGAAACAATGGGAAAGTTTTGTGCCTCAGGAAAAGTTAGCTTCCTCAACTGGGTGCACTAACAGAGCCATTGAATACTTTGCTTGCTGGAAATACGTCTGAATTGAATTGTTTTTTTTTATCAAACATCAGGAAATATAACTCATGTTTCCAAATGACGTCGTTTTGTGCCTAAATTGAAGATCAAGGTCATTTTATGCCTTCTTTCAAAGTAAAAGGGCAAACTTATCATAGAGGAGGCTCTCTTCTACCGTTCTCAGGTGAGCATCACCAATTTTTGCAACTGTACTTCATCAGTGATAGCAATGCTGAATCGAATGCACGTTGCGGAATTTCTCCCGGCGTTGAAAGGTCTCGTTTTCCAGTTGCAACATCTTTTCCCCAATAATAACAATTTAGTCAGTCTGTTCAAAACAGCAATCGACTTGGTGCCTATTGATACGCATAAAATTGTTATTTCAGCTGACAAACTTTCTACTGCTGAACATATGTGTAGATGAGATGCTCCAACTATCAATGAAGTGGCAATCGTTATGGTCGGTGATCAGTTCTTACCTCGAGATATTATTCTTTATAGGCGAAACAATCAGTTGACAAGAATGCTGAAACCCATCGATGCTACGATGCCCTGCAATATCTTATCATTCTTTGGGATGGAGCCGACGGCTATCACTTTAATATAAAATTTATCAATCTAGCCACTAACAAAGAAATACAGCGCAATGAACTATTATGGTTACAGAGTAATGATTCGTCAGGATGAAGAGAATTATATTTTAAAATGCCGTCAATTGTTTCACCAATACTTCGTTGATATTTATACAAAGATTGAATCAGAAGATTTTCTATTCATCCGTCTGAATTAGACCAAGCTTCGCTCTGAAAAATACAAAAATTTGCGAGATTCAGTTGTAAATGACGGTAATACCACTAACGCTAGAAGGGTAACGATTTTACCTTCGTCATATGCTGGCAGTCTGCGTCATATGCATTATTATGCTCAAGAAGCCATTGCATATGTTCGTCTTTATGGTCGTCCAGAAGTTGAAATCACTAATAAATTTCATAGTAAAACTTAAAGTGTTTGGGCCAGTGCGATACTGGTTGTACTCAGTAGAATGGCAAAAACGAGGATTGCCACACGCACTTATACTCATATGGTTATTTGATAAAATTGCTTCTAATAAAATTGACGATCTGATTTCCGCTGAAATCCCTGATGTAGATGTCAATAGGGACTTCTAAAATCAGTGATAGATGTCAATAGGGGCAGTCTAAAATCAGTGATATCGATAAAGTCGTACAATATCAGGCTGGGAGATACATAAGCAGTAATGAAGCGGTGTGGCGAATTCTTTCATATCCGATACACGAACGAAGTCCAGCTGTTGTTCACTTAGCGGTGCAAATGGCCGAGGATATACTCCAACGAATACGGCTAGAGAGGTCAGATATTACCTTGGACTTTACAACAGAAATTTATAACTGCATTTTAGTTATGATTGAAGATTTGTGCTTATCTATGGCAAACAAACTTCTGAAGTATTTGGGATTGCCTTCACCTTATCATACTGTTGCTATTTCTACATGTGTAGAATTGAATTGTGAACAAAGTTACAACACGATTGATCAATTGTCATATGTACAAACACATATTTCTAAGTTATTTTCTGAACGAAAAGGCATTTATGATCAGATAATGCGTTGTGTCGATAACCAAGTTGGAGAAATCTTCTTCTTGGATGCGCCAGGAGGTACTGGTAAAACGTTTCTTATTACATTGCTTCTGGCATCGATTTGATCAAAAGTGACATAGTGTTGGCCCTTGCGTCGTCCGGAATAGCCGCAACGTCGCTGCCTGGTTCGAGAACTGCTCATTCCGCTTTGAAATTGTCCCTTACTGTGCGATCTACAGAAACTTCCACGTGCAACATTTCCAAATCATCTGGGATGGGTAAAGTATTGCAGCAATGCAAACTTATTGTCTGGGACGAGTGCACAATGGCGCACAAAAAATTGCTCATGGCTCTCGAGCGATCACTGCAAGATTTACGAGGAAATTCTAAACCCTTTGGCTGCACATTAATATTGCTTGCGGGAAATCTCAGGCAAACAATACCTATTATTCATTTAAAATTTCATTCACACTTGTGGATGAAATTAATACTTGCCTGAAAGATTCTTATTTATGGGCACACGTAAATACATTAAAATTAACTATAAATATGCGTGTCCGATTGCAAAACAATCACTCTGGTGAAACATTTTCAGATCAATTGATGGCAATTGGAAACAGAATGTTCCGAGTACTCAATTTCAAGACGTATACAACTGCCTCCTGAATTCTGTAATTTAGGGACGTCAAAAAATAATTTGGTTGAAAAGGTATTTCCAAATATTATAACCAATTATAAAAATCATAAATGGCTAAGTGAACGAGCGATTCTGGCAGCCAAGAACAAAGACGTCCACGAAATCAACAATATTATTCTGACCAAGATCCGAGACCAGGCAGTCATGTACCTGTCAGTCGACACAGTTCTGAAATCAAATGAAAGGGTTAACTATCCATCAGAATCTCGAAATTCCCTGGATCTACCAGGGTTTCCACCACACGTGCTACAACTAAAAATGGATGTACCAATAATGCTATTGCGAAATATTAACCCACCAAAGCTTTGTAATGGCAAGCGACTTGCCGTAAAAAAAACAATGAAAAACGTAATAGAGGCAAAAATCTTGACGGGTCCTTTCGAGGGTGAGGCTGTTCTTATTCCTCGCATTCCCATTACTCCAACGGATCTGCCTTTTCAATTCAAAAGATTGCAATTCCCAATTCAATTAGCATTTGCAATCACCATCAACAAAGCTCAAGGGCAATCATTAGAAAAATGCAGTATAAGTCTTAATACGCATTATTTTTCCCATGGACAATTATATGTTGCATGTTCTAGAGTCGGTAAACCAGACAATCTATTTATATGCACAGACAATGGGACTGCGAAGAATATCCTACAAAAAAAAACTAAAAAAAGAAAAAAAAAACTAAAGAAAACTAAAAAAAAATAAAATTAAAAAATAAGGGATCACAAGAATTCAAAAACTTTAAAAAACAAATGGAACTTGCTTTAATAATCAAATATCTTCGAAAAAAACTGCAATAGAACACATGGGACAATGATAATCCATATAAATATTGGCAATATTCGATTAGCAATCACCATCAACAAAGCTCAAGGGGAATCATTAAAAAAATGTGGTATAGATCTGAATATGGATTGTTTTTCCCATGGACAATTGTATGATGTATGTCAAGAGTCAGTAAACCTAACAATCTATTTATATGCACAGACAATGGGACAGCGAAGAATGTTGTATATTCGCAAGTTTTACGTAGTTAAAACATATATATATATATATATATATATATATATATATATATATATATATATATATATATATATATATATATATATATATATATCCATATTCACAGGTGGGACACAAGGACACAACTACAATGGCGCGTAACTAATACGGTGCGTAACGACTTATGCGCACGGGGGGGGGGGGGGGTCGGTAGGGGGTGCGAAGTGCCCCCCCTCCCTCCCAACTAGTTATTGGTGTGGTGCGAAAAGCCACACCAACTGCTAGTATATATATATATATATATATATATATATATATATATATATATATATATATATATATATATATATATATATATATATATATATATATATATATATATATATATATATATATATATATATATATATATATATATATATATATATATATATATATATATATATATATATATATATATATATATATATATATATATATATATATATATATATATATATATATATATATATATATATATATATATATATATATATATATATATATATATATATATATATATATATATATATATATATATATATATATATATATATATATATATATATATATATATATATATATATATATATATATATATATATATATATATATATATATAAATAAGTTGTCTGTGTGTGTGTGTGTCGAGTGACGTCATGTTTGTGTGTCGACTGACGTCATTATAAGGATTGAGCTGTATGCGTCATGAAGTTGTTTGTCGACTGACGTCATGTTTGTCAACTGATGAAATTACATACCGGGACACAAATGACGACCGGGACACAGGGAATATAAATGACGACCGGGAACCTCAAAGAGTAATTACAGACTGGGACACCCGGGCACAAATCACGACCGGGACACAGGGAATATAAATGACGACTGGGACACAACTACAATGGGGACGTCGGGGGCACAGGCGGGATATATAAATGACGACCGGGACACTCAAAGAGAAGTTACAAACTGGGACACCAGGACACAAATGACGACCGGGACACAGGGACACATCATTAGAATATTGAGGTATAGATCTGAATACGGATTGATTTTCCCATGGACAATTATATGTTGCATGTTCAAAAGTCAGTAAACCTGACTATCTATTTATGTGCACAGACAATGGGACTGCGAAGAATGTTGTATATTCGCATGTTTTACGTAGTTAAAACATATATATATATATATATATATATATATATATATATATATATATATATATATATATATATATATATATATATACATATATATACATATATGTATATATATATATATATATATATATATATATATATATATATATATATATATATATATATACATATATATATATATATATATATATATATATATATATATATATATATATATATATATATATATATATATATATATATATATATATATATATGTGTGTGTGTGTGTGTGTAAGAGATTTAATATACCTGTACTATTTAAGATACGTCTCAGAGAGTGTTAGGTGGTCTGAAAACATTATGTTATTCAAAGAACAATAAAAAAATATTTTTTTATTGTTTAATTTTAACCACTATAATGTAAATTATAGTGGTTAAAATTTATCTGTTTTTTATTCGTTTTAGATACCAATATTCTCAATGCTAAAAGTCAAGTTTGGTTTATTCAGAGTTACTTAGACCATAACCAAGGGCTGATAGAACACTGACAACAAATCATGGAAACCACTTAAGGCCGTTATTAAGTGAACTGATGGAACTCGAAAATCCCATGTTAAATTGAAAATTTATATTTAAAAAGTACTCAAGTATTCATTGTCTGCAAATGATTGACTTTTCTTTTCTTTTCTAGATAATGAAGTAGCTGGGCAGTAAATTTCGGAACTCTCTGTATAAGCCTGTTCTCTGTTGCATTCGTCTTTTTGTGTATAGACGCTTATTTTTACATAAAAAGACAGTGCAGCAGAACTGGTTTCTTATAAATTTAAAGTTTAAATAAAAAAAAAAACAAGGGTTCTAAACCTCAAGTTAAATAGAATCTCAGTAAAATTCGCGTATATTTTTTTGCTCCCCTTTTTATATTTTACTAAAAAAAAATAGAACCTTCAAAAAAATTTTAATCAATTTTGCTTCAATTTTTTGCTCATCCTTCACCTAACGAATTTACTGCTCATTGAAGCTGTGCAATTATGTGGCCTCTACTTCTGCCAAAGAACATCTTCCTGACAACATGCAACAACATTTTTTTATTTTATTTTTTAATACAAATTTAATCAATCAAATATTGTTTCTTTGTATTCTTGCAAACTGCTTGTTGTTCTTAGTGCTAGGGATAGTGCATAGGGGCGGAGTACAAGATAGAAAAAATTAAAATAAATACATAACTATGTTATATCAAAACAATTTATGAAGAGCACTTACTATACACGAACAACTATTGTATACTTTCAATTTTAAGCATCCCCTTTTAAGAAGGGGATGCCATGAAGGAAAAGTGATATTGTGGTTATGTTTCAAAAACAGTTTCGACAGACCTATTTTGGGCCCGCCAGTTTATATTTGCGGATTAATGCAAAACTTAAAAAATGTAGCTAGGCTTTTTTATATATAGAGTGAACCTGATAAAAGTAGGAAAGGGGATCTTGCTTGTCCAAAAACCCCAATGCCAGGGTTTACTGTATCTATATCCTTACTAATGGCGAAGTAATAATAATCATAAAATGCCTAAAATAATTCATTCTTTCAAATATATTGACCATCGGGTAAAGAATAATTTCAATTGAAAATATATTGCGTATTTATTGAAGAGGCAATGCTACTAATTATTTTGGGGAGTTAAATGAGGGTTGCACAACTCATATTAATGGCCTTTTCCGTTTCTTTTTGTGCTGGATTTCTTCATTCAATTTAGTCTGTTTGGTTTAAGATTGTTAACTTAGAGGATTCGACTTATGCCCGCTCTGATCTCTAAAATTGTGTCTTTTCTTTCGCTAAAATGCATCGTTTTCATGCATTGAATTTTTAAATCAAATAACAGTGTATACAGTACTTTTGCGTTGACGATAGCTTCTGGTCTATGGATGAGCATCCTAACCCCAAAAAACCTTCGGGCGTTTTCATGAGTATCTAGGCTTGTATGATAAGCCTAGAGGAAACTTTTAAGAACCTAATAAAATTATTGAAGAAGAATTTTTATCGTCCTTCAAAAGAACTATGCAGTAAGGTCGTGGAAATATGGCATATATTTTATGACATTTTACAAAATGTTGAAGATTAGCAAAAAATATATAAAACGCCTTTTAAACCGTAGATTGTTGAAAAGACGTTATATTTTTGACTGTGGGGGAGACCTGTACTTAACGCTTTCGGTCTCTAAAACTAATGAAAATTTAGTCATAATAGATTTTGAGTTGATTGTAAATCGAAAGTAACTCTAGAACAAAAGAGGTTATAGCATTAAGCGTTAATTATTTATAGCATAAGTGCAACAGTATTTTTCATAAGCTTGCTCTTTGGGAAACAAGTTCTTTCTGCTGTTGTAATTGAAAATACCCTTTATAACAATTTTTTTGCCGATTCGAGATATAAGGCTCAACCTTTTTTATAGATTGTTGGCAACAGTAGTATTTTTTTAGTAATGACTTTAGTGCAATCAGGCTGTCTAAGCATAGGAATTGACTATCCCTTGTGAGGTGTTCCTTTACCTACCGTAACGGTGATACTAGTATATAGCTAGTAAGAATGGTGGGTACTCAGAAGAATATCCATTGACACACTGTTATATCTCTAGAAGCCGTATTATTAATCTTTTGGAGGAGTATAAACAGCTTTCTATGAGCTCTGCAGAACACGGGCATTCACTTTTGGGAACAAGCTTTGTGTAAAATTTGCAGAGAAGTATAATTGAGATGGATGGCATTGTGTCCATAGAAGGTATAATTTCACCATGTTTTCTTGCCCAGAAGGAACAAACCCATTCGAGAATATGTACCGCGTGAATGGATGGTGAAAATATGTTTTTGAGGAGATGGGATTAATCAATATTCTTTATAGCTTTACCTCCAAAGATGAAACCAGGGTGTTGCACGATCTTTGACTGACTAACTGATTTTTTTGTGTGTTCTCTTTGTCTTTGATTTTTGGAAACTGACCCTCTTGGCAATAGATAACTTTTCTGTCTCCACAAGATATACCTGTGGGTACCGGGAAACCTAGGTTGTGTCTCCATTTCTAAGGACATTTGTCAGTATCAGTAAAAAAGTATAGAGAATTCTTTACCTCAAAACAGCGTCGATCTGGAAACACTGTCAAGTAGTCCAATCTGTTTTAATGTATGGCACCTTGCATACGGTAAAGCCCTGCTTGTCTATAAATGTGGTCATGATAAAAGTTGAAAAAATCAAAAAGAAAGTGTTCTCCACTAATATTTAATATTTGCACCATAATGCATTTTAAATTACATAAGCCGATTTTTTTTCTGTTGACAAGATTATTACCTGCCCTTTAAATAAAAATGGTTAATGGCCTCTTTTGAATTATATTATTGAAAACAGGAAGTTTTGCATAAAAAGCAAAAAGTTCAAACCAAACGAGAACCAAAAAGTAAAATCCAAAAGATTTTGCATAAACTCTTAGTTTGACCAAAATAATTTTGATAAATCAAGCAGAAATTCATAAGAGAAGGAAAGTTAAAATGAAGAAAAATGAAAAGAGTGAATGAAAGCAAGCTTAGAATGAACGTAAGTTGCCGTAAGTAAGGGTGGTGATGTCTAGTGCGGGCTAATCAACAAAAAAACTTCAAAAATCCTCAGAAAAACCGGTAATTTAAGGCATTACTTAAAGTTTATTTTAGCTCTTTGGATGCAAGTTTCGAGTAGGGACTATAAGAATAATTGATAAAACCCAGCAGATTAAATACGATTTTACGTTTTATTCTGACACAATATTCCTATATTAACTGTCTTACAAAACAAAATTGAGTCTTCGTCAGTATGGATATAGTTTTATACTTTCAATCCAGAAGATGAATAAGTTAATTCTTTAAAATTGTTCTGTGCTTTCGGCTGAGACATTTCTTCTGTGTATCTGCCTGTCTACAATCCTTGTAACACTAATTGTAGTTCCATTCAATTTGGCCATTTTTGGCCAAATTTCCATTCAATTTGGCCAAAGAAAATAAAATCAGTGAAAAATAGAATGTTAAACTTTATTTTGCCGTGGGGGGAGGAAAGGTGTCAGCACGCCATAAGTTGAACACCTTACGAATCGTGCATGTTGTTTCAATATCTCTGGCGGGGTGACCATATTGCTGATGGACGGGTTCTCTTTAGTAACAAACGTAGTGAGAGCCAATTCAAGTTTTGTTCTACTTTCTTTTTGTAGCTCTTTAATGTTAACAATGCTTGATATAGCAACAGGGCCCTTGACTGATACCTAGTGCTTTGCTCAATCTTTGACAAAATTTTTTAAGGCCTACTACCGCTCTATCTTGATAGGTCCATAGAACTTGCTTGCTTGCTTTTTTTTTTTTTTTTTTTTTACTGAACTAAGTATTTACAGTATACAGTATACAATATAATACAATTCTGATCTTGTCAAGTGCCTGACAAAAGGCTCTTTAGAAGGGCAGTTCAGTAGACGTGATACAAATATACCCCCGTTCAAAATTTGATTCAATCCAAATTTCAATTTTCAACCCATCAACTAACAGTGGTCCCCCAATTACCTAAAAAAAATTCACATAATACCAATCTATTAGCTTTATACAAGTTCATAATTTTTCCTTTTTCCATTTCAAACACCATAATTAGTTAAGGCCTTTTCATTGTAGTTGCCCTGAAAAATTAAAAAAGTACACCAGCTTTGCCTGAAAAACTTTATTGAAGACACGGCTGAATGTGAGAATTGCCTTTGTTTTTGAAATTTATTCTGCTTTCAACTGGCTGCAAACTACCACGTTTTCTTATATTTTCTCATACTGTCGATAAATGAGTTTCTTAAATTGAAATTGCTGGAACTCAAATCAGGAGAAATAATATGTAAAAATATCGTACAGATGTAAGTTTCTGAACCGTGTCTATTTGACAATACGGGAGAATAAGGACACGAAAAAAAAAAACGAAGCTATCCACAGCAAAAAAGAAAATAATAATTTTGCAAGAAAAAAAATCTTATTTGAACCCATGATTTCAATGAGGCTTTTTCAGGAAAAGACTTCGCGCTTCTGATTTTTTTTTTTTTTCTTAGCAACTAAGCGGATTTGAAATTGTTTCCACTCAACCAATTTTGCCTAAAAAAGCTATAATAAAGAAAGGTCAGTACTTGGAATTCTTTTTTTTTCTTTTGTTGTCCTGTTGCCTTGCATTGTCTTGCTTTGCCTACTTGATCTCCGAACTTATTTAAGAAAACACTCTAGTATGTTACTTTGAAAATCTAACCCAAAATACTACTCGAACCTTATTAGAAACTATATAGGATTAATCAAAATATAGCTCATGCTTTGTATACAAAATATTTTGTTGCTAAGCTCCAATTCAGCTCAGGTTCGTTTTGATGGAAATTGGCATTAGGCCATTGTCAATAGTCCTTATCAAATTTACTTGTTATGGCACTTGGTATTAACCAAGTGACATATAGCAATAGCCAATTCTGTCGGTCTGTCTGTCTGTCGGTCCCGATTTTGCTACTTTAGGCAATTCCAGGTAAGCTAGGACGATGAAATTTGGCAAGCGTATCAGGGACCGGACCAGATTAAATTAGAAATAGTCGTTTTCTCGATTTGACCATTTGGGGGGGGGGGGGGAGTGGGGGCCGGTTTATTTGTAAAAATAGAAAAAATAAGTATTTTTAACTTGTGAGCGGGTGATTGGATCTTAATGAAATTTGATGTTTGGAATGATATTGTGTCTCAGAGCTCTTATTTTAAATCCCAACCGGATCTGATGACATTGGGTGGAGTTGGAGGGGGAAACCTTAAGTCCAAGATTTGCTACTTTAGGCACTTCCAGGTAAGCTAGGACGATAAAATTTGGCAAGCGTATCAGGGACCGGACCAGATTAAATTAAAAATAGTCGTTCTCCCGATTTGACCGTCTGGGGGGGAGTGGGGGGCCGGTTAATTCGGAAAAAATAGAAAAAATGAAGTAAAAATATTGTGTACATAATATTGTGTATTATGTACTGAGACACAAAAAATATTGTGTCTCAGAGCTCTTATTTTAAATCCTGACTGGATATGATGACATTGGGGGGAGTTGGATGGGTGGAAACCTAAAATCTTGGAAAACACTTAGAGTGGAGGATCGGGATAAAACTTGATGGGGAAAAATAAGCGCAAGTCCCAGATACATGATATCGGAACTGATTCGCTCTCTTTGGGGTAGTTGGGGGGGAGTAATTCTTAAAAATTAGGTATTTTCAACTTACGAACGGGTGATCGGATCTCAATGAAATTAGATGTTTAGAAGGATATCGTGTCTTAGAGCTCTTATTTTAAATCCCGACCGAATCTGGTAACGGGGGTGGGGAGTTGGGAGGGGGAAACCTAAAACTTGGAAATCACTTAGAGTGGAGGAATCGGGATGAAACATGGTGGGGAAAATAAACACTAGTCCTACATAGATGATTGACCTAAACGGAACGGATCCGCTCTCTTTGGGGTAGTTGGGGGGGGGGGGGGGTATTTCTGAAAAATACAAAAAATGAGGTATTTTTAACTTACGAAAGGGTGATCGGATCTCAATGAAATTTGATATTTAGAAGGATATCGTGGCTCAGAGCTCTTATTTTAAACCCAGCCGGATCTGGTGACATTGGGGGGGGGGGGAGTTGGGAGGGGGAAACCTAAAACTTGGAAAACACTTAGAGTGGAGGGATCGGGATTAAACTTGGTAAAAAAAACTCGAGTCCTTGATACATGATTGACATAACCAGAATGGATCCGCTCTCTTTGGGGTAGTTGGGGGGGGGGGGGGGGGGTTAATCCTGAAAAATTAGAAAAAATGAGGTATTTTTAACTTACGAACGGGTGATTGGATCTCC
>NC_088871.1:22252404-22268897 GCF_032884065.1 Artemia franciscana | reverse complement strand
ATGGTTATTAAGAAAAATCCTCTATGCACTTGGCAAAAATTTAAAACGAAATATTGCAGCGTCTAATTCATGAAACTGGTTATATATACAGTAATACATTTATGTGTTATATTCACATTAATGTGAGCCTACAATTATTTGCCAAAGATTTATGACAATTCAACTACCTTTTCATTAGCACGCATCTGGAACAATCTGGAGCATCTGGAACAACGCATCTTGGCACATACCAAGAAAAATTACGAATAATAAATTATTAGAAAGGAAGAAGAACGTACCATTTTCTAGTTCATTGAAGAATAATGTACCTTATTAATCATAATGATAAATAATAAATATCCTTTATTGCCATAATAGAACACAGCTAGATGCGGATGTCACACGTAATAATATAGCACAAAATAAAATGAATTATACAAATTTTACGTTCATCCTTGTAGTGCTTCAGAAAGTAAGGAACAAAAAACGATAGATACCCTTTTGAGGGCTTTCGGTATGGAGGACAAAGGAATTCTACGGAAGAAAACGGAATAATACTCAATTATTACCTACTGTAGCCGTATTTCTTTTAGAAAAGAATTTGGTTAGGACTAAAACGGTTCAATAATAGTTAAAGGCTTTTTTTTAAGGTGGTATGATTTCCTTTAATGTTAGTTTTTTGGCATATTTATTCTTCTAAACTGAGCAAATCTGAGCCACCACCTGTCATTGGAGCACCTGTATTTAAGATTCACCGAGTTTCAAACTGTTTTTATGCAAACTGTAATGCCGGCTAAAGATACTGGATATGCTGAAAGTATATGAGCCAACAAAGGCCGCCCTGGCCGAGTGGGCTGGTGCGCTGGATTCGGGATCCTGTGTCTGAGAGGACGTGGGTTCGAGTCCTGGTGTACTCAATTCTTCAGTTTGGGACGGGGGTCAGTGGCGTGATCCTGTAAGCTTAGCCAGAGTCGACCCAGCTCTAAATGGGTACCTGGAGAAATCATATATATATATATATATATATATATATATATATATATATATATATATATATATATATATATATGTATATATATATAAATAAGTTGTATGTGTGTTATGTCTGTCGAGTGACGTCATGTCGTCATGAAGTTAGTTGTCGTCATGTTTGGTTTGTGACCTGGGTTTGATCTGGTGGTGATAGCCTAAAGATGTACACGTCATCTAAACAGAACCTAAGTGAGGATAGAACCCCGGAAAAGGTCGAATATTTTTTAAATATTTATTGCCAGATGACCAAGGTATAACAAAAAGGTTTGTAAGAAGTGTTTTATGACAACTTTTCGCTTGACAAGTATAAAGCATGGAACTGTAAAAGCATGGAAGCTTACAGCCTCCACTCCTCCAAGAGCATCAAATGAAACAGTGAAACATCCTTAGAAACAGTGGAAGAAATAAAAGAATATATATATGGAGGGTCCCAGCTTACAAATTCCATAATTCAAGACAGAGCATTTCATCGACAAGAGGTATGATCTGAATGTTGAAGCCCAGATAACTGCTGCGCAGGAATTTGAAAACAATGCTCTCTTTAAGAGAATTTTCTTGTGATTATTTCAATCTTGGTTTTACTGGACCAGCAAAGGATCTTTGCGCCGTCTGCCACAAACGACAAGGCTAAAGAACCAGTCAGAACAGAAAAAGCCACCCATGAATCTGCTTTCACCAATAATATAAAAAAAGTAGATGTATCATCAGCAAAAATTGGTGAAAAAAAACAACAAGAGGTATCGTGCTTTGACCTGCCGCAGTGCCTAGCAACACCGAATCTTAGAATGAAATTTGTTTTCTATACATGGCAGCGTGAACCTTCAATCTCACAGTTCATGTCACTTCTCATAATAAACCAAGTTCATTACTGACCTCTAGCATATAGCAGAGGGTGACAAAGGGGCAAGTGATGTGGCATCATTGTTGTTCATCGGTCTATGTAATCTCGCTGGGTCCTTAGAAACTCTGACACTTTATTCTAACACCTATAGCTCACAAAACAGAAATATGTTTGTGTCGATAATATTTTTTTGCTATACATCTCACTTAGCTGGTAATACCTTGTCACATTTTGATTAGAAATTCCTAAAGCCAGGTCATACCCACTAATTTTTTAACAAGGTTGGGTTTAAGAGCTCACAACATTCAAAGTATTAAAAAAAAACCTGAAGTATGTATATCAAAAGCATTCTTTAGAACAAATTCATTTTACCCTTTTTAGTCCATGTATAAGGCCTGGTTTTTTAAAAGTTTATTTTTAAATATTTCCGTGACTAGTCACATTATATTCAGTATGAGAAACATTTTCGAATTTTGAAGTTTAAGACAAACATAGAAGTTGAAAATTCTTTAGAGTATGAGCTTGCGGAAAAGAGGAAAAACAACAACAAAAGTGCTGATACCCGAATAAGCAAGCGGGAAATCAATCTGTAAATCAAAATGCGACGATATTATGTCGCTGTTGCCACTACTTGATGAGCAGTATCATTCGTCTTATAAGAGCCTCATATAAAACACTTCATCAGAAGACTTGCTGACTGAGATACTCGAGCCCCTTGAAGCGCTGTGAGCCTGATACTTCTTGTTCCTATACATTCTGGCTTGTTCTTATATTTATCCTCGATACTGATTTTTGGCTATTACTATTTTTACTTTGGTTTATTATAAAGAATGAAAACGTAGAATAAACACGTTTGTGCGATCAATTTTTCCTATTTCTGGTAAAATCGTATTTCGCTTAAAGGTTTTCACTCTATTTCTTTCACACTGCAAGCAATACACTAATGACAGCACCTTCATAAAAAAAGCAGGTAAAGTTTGCCTAGATAATCGTTTTAAAAGACCTTTCAAGCATATTTTGATTTGTCTGAATTTTCAAGTTTATTTTCTTTCTCCTGTAAAATTAGAAAAAGTGGAGTGAGAACACTTATACACAACGGTAAGGAATATAAAATCTATATAATATGATTGTATTTCTTACATTTATTCTTAGTCTTGTTTTAAACAGAGTTCAAGGCAAATTAACTACGCTCCCCAAAATGAAGAAATTGCTGAGGCGTACACTTTGCGTATATGTTTTTTTACTCACTCACTCTGCAGACTCTCCCAGTCCATGTAGCAC
Source organism: Artemia franciscana (assembly GCF_032884065.1). Classification (NCBI taxonomy): domain Eukaryota; kingdom Metazoa; phylum Arthropoda; class Branchiopoda; order Anostraca; family Artemiidae; genus Artemia; species Artemia franciscana. The sequence goes on along the minus strand of NC_088871.1, from coordinate 22,265,764 downwards.
AAAATAGTGATATGTTTACTTTAAAAAGCTAAAGAGAGCTGAACCCAAATAAGCATATGACGCAATTCCATTTAACATCTTACAGAAACATGGCAAGAGCCACGTGGCTGCTGCATGCACACCTTATATAATGGAGGAATCAAATCGTTCAGGAGACGATAAAAACTAATTTGATTGTACAATTGTTTAGATGAAAATACCTAATAATTCCACATGGTTCAGAAGCCTTTTTTATGCGTAGATCAGTGATATACGAGATATTATCAGAAATACTACGAGTTATTACGAGATGCGTTTTTCTTATATTGCCAGGCAAGTATTAGAGATGGAATTTTGTCACCAGACGAAGCAGCATGAAAAACTGTATCAGACATAATTACAAAGTCATTTCTAGTAAAAATTCATTATTCGATGTGTGCATGCAGCAGCCACAGAATGAAAATTCGAGAAAACTGTTTTTTATACACAGCAAAGGAAACAAGGTTTTCCATTGGCAGATTCATTTCTCGTTCCATCTTTTAAGTGTCAAATGAAAACGTGAATTTGAATCTTTGATTAATTGCGATCTTTACTAGGTATGAATAAAGTATTTTCAAATAGTTCTAATCTTTTTGGGTGAAGCTCTGCGTTCAGGGCACTAGCAGTTTTTAGTTTTAATTAAACTTATTTTGATTCGCCAAAGTCTCTTCTTATCAGTTTTTCAAATTCTAAGAAGACATACATTCAAAAGCTCTCCAGCTTCAGTTCCTGATAATAGATTTTTCATTCTTTCAAAGTTCTTCCATGCAGTTTCCCAAGGAAGCCAATCGAATTCCTTCGTCAAATAACTTGTTAGATCCAGTGCTTGTTTGTAAGTATTCACTAAGAGACTTGCACTAGCCAAGTTCAAAGCATCGTCAATAATTTGGGCTCTGTTCATAACGTGAATTTTTTGGTGATTATTTTCTAATTGATGCTGTATTAGGTCCCAGTTCATTTCATCGTAATCCACACGGTAATATCCTGAAATAACGTTCAAAGTTAAAATTAACTTTCAATTATAAATTAAGCTTCCTATTATTATTATTATTATAGGCATGTACAGAGTAAGGGGAAATCTTTTGGCGTGTATCTTATCGAAATAGCAAGTTCTTTAGGATTTGTCTCATTATCTCGTACAATTTATTTATAAGTAGTTTTACTTTTTATTGTTTTAATTTCTTCCTCCAAAACTATTTTCTCAGGAATTTACTCATTTTTACCTGCCTATACTATACATAAATCTTAAATAGCAATTGGTAATTAAGGAAATGTCGTAGGTACTTACAAAATAAGGAACAAAGATTAAAAGATCAGGATAGTAAAGTTTTTAATAATTGACAAAAATCTGTCGGGGTAGTATCTTCAAATAAAATGCTATTGCCAATTAATCAATCATTTTTTGATTAATGAATTGACCAACCAATTAGGGTGAATGGCAATAATTTCCTGTAAAAATTTAAGCTTTTCCATGAAACTCATCTCTTTGCAAAATTTATGAATTTGGAAAACAAAACAGTTTCTATAGATTTTGGTCTCGTTGATAGCATTAAGAGGGAATAAATTGAATTTTGGAGAGTTGAATACCAATTCATACCTGTTCTGAAGTACAAATTGAACTCGTATTCACGAATTGAATTAGGATTACAGCTGTTCCACAACTTAAAAGACTGTTAAATTAATATTTTTGAAACTTTCAAACTAGGCGCTGATATCTTAAATTCCTGTTCCTAAAAATGGTCTCATGTGATCTTGATTTGCAAAAACTTTTTGTACAGTAGAATTTTTTTGAAGAATGAAGATTGTTTTCAGTAAAGTACAAATAATGTTCCGATCTTAAGAACGCAAAGGGAGCACTATTCTTATTTGAAATAGTTTCTCTTCGCTTTGGTTTTGACTTGATTAATTATTGTAATTCCTATTCGTTTTAGGTGTCTTTTATTTATTGATTGTGACTTATGTTAGATTATCGTTTGTAAAAGAATTTAACTTTACTTCTGCTCATCTTTGGTTTAATGTAGCTCTGAAATTGTTTTTGGAAAACTTTTTTATTGGAAATTTTTAGTATTTTCTTCTATTTTTTAATTTACATAGAGTATTTCAAGGGTTAATAAAAAAATATTTGAAATCTTTTTGGTTTTATCTGTAAGAATCCAGATTTTGGCTTGCTATTAATATGTTGGACAGAATTTTGCGCCAATTTATAATAATATTAATACTTCAATGATTTGAATTGAAGGATATAAGAAAATATTCAAATTATTGGGCTGAAATTCTATATAATTTTTCAGTTTTTACAACCTTGAGTATATACAAATATTATTCGACTATCCCCCTCCGAATGCCCTTGAAGTTTCTAATTAGTTCCCTTCACATTTTCTAAGGTATCACATATAAACCTATTGATAACCTCGGATGTATATTGTGCGTTTTAATTTGGATCTGTTCCAGAATTAACATGCCTAACAACTTTAACTTATTGCCGTTGGGCGTTCCTGGGATATTGCAGATATGTCCTTAGAACAAGACTAGATGCAGACATTTTTTTTAGTTTAACATCCCATAGTCATACTCTAAAGTCCAACGTAATACCCTGAGTTTTTCCTGAGATATTGCAAACACATCTTTATAACAATCCAAGTACACATAGCTTATCTTGATTTAGTTTTACACCCACCTGAATTTTCCCTGAAAGTGTCAACTTTATACCCAATTCCATTCCTAAGACATTGCGTCTGTACCATATTGACAACCTAGATATATTTAAACTTTTTGATTTAGTTCAATGTCAAAAATCTTATTAGGTCGGATTATCTGTGACAATGAGTACCAAAAAATGCATATTTATAATCTATAACAAATCAAAAGTTGGTCAACCCTTTGGAGTCGATTTCCATATGACTTGTGAAACTTTCATTTGATTTTGCTTCCTGTTTCTTCGTGTTCTTGGAAACACAAAAATGAATGGAGGGGGAAGAATATATGATATAGCATTTAGAAACCATTTACAAAACCCTGGTAGCTAGTATGGGAAGAAAAATTAGGGAGAAGGGTAGAGCCAAACAACTAAGACTTTGAAATGCTTGTGAGAAAACCGTTTAGAGACTAATAGTCAAAATTAAGAAGAGGCGGGGTGGGGGGTCAAGTGATTTATATGGCATGATCTGGTGTCTTAAACCTCGAAAAACTTAACAATCACGCAGATTCCCAACTCTCCCTTAGAAAAAGTTCTTGTGATTGGAGTGTTATTGTAATAACAAGGAATCCTTTTTAGCAGAAGGAATATACTACTATGTTCGTTGATTTGGCCAATGTACAATCTTGGGGGAATTTCACCTATTTCGCTATATACGTATATACAAGTTTGATTGTAGTAACTAGTAACAAGAGTTTGATAAGGCTTAACGGGATATTTAACAAGAGGTTGAAACCTCCTAATAATCTTACCAAATACTTTGTGGTTGCAAATTATCCAGCTGTTGGGTTTTTCTATTACATCAGTGTACACAGCTGGTTCAGAAGAGTTACCCAGCCAGCGCCTTTTTAACGTTGAATTATTGCTAAAACTTTGTGTGAATGTCAATGGTATGTGCCAATGATTTTCTTCGATAATATTCTGAGGGAGATCATAAATCTTATACAAATTATATACATTTTCTCCATGAACTCCTGATTTGAACATTTTCTGAAATTAAAATAGAAACAACTTAGTGAGTCAACACGTATTTAAGACAAAATAATGTTTCAAAACATCCAAGCACTTTGTTGAAAATAACTTTCATTTTGCACATGTTCGTCTTAAACAACACTACTAATTGTCACAGTGTACCAATCAAAACACTCTGCTCATAAGCAGAATAATAGCCCAGTCCCTATTGTTTTTATCTTGATAATAAATCCTATCCACCTTGTTCGTCAGTTATTGCAAACCCTATTTTAAGATATTGAATTTCCACATTGTTTACCTATAACTGCAATAGTTAGATGCAAAGCAGCTCAAACAGATAAAACAGATAAAAAGCTTTCAGAGATAAGACAGAATATCAATTTAGAGTAGAGAGGACGATTTTGTTCAAATATTTTTTTGCCTTTTGACAGTTATTAAAAAAAGGTATTGACATTATTTAGTATGTTGTCCTGAAAATTAATGTTATTGTCCTGAATGTACATTTTCTTCTGACAGTTATTGACATTATTTAAAAGCTATCAGAAGTTAAATAAGAAAACAAGTATTTTCAACTAAAAATAAGGAGCAGTATAAAAACAAACACAAATCGAGCAAAATAAGTTAAATAAGAAAACACAAAACAAACACAAATCGAGCAAAATAAGTTAAATAAGAAAACAAGTATCTTCAACTAAAAATAAGGAGCAGTATAAAAACACAAAACAAACACTTTCGAGCAAATTTGAAGATTTGCATTAGTCAGTTTCAATAATATTGCATCATTCAGTTCCAATAGTTAACTGCATCAGCATGATGTTATTTTTAATTCTTCTTCTTTTGTTCAGTAAACTTTCAAAGATTTTTGTAAGAAAATAAAAACCAAATATTTATAGATAATGTGAGTAAAATACCAGGGAACCGTAAGTAACTTACAAAAATTTCAAAACAGGTGAAAATTGATAAGACAGAAACTTTGATGTCTATAGTTGATATTATAGAAAGAAACGCTTCACTTCCATCCTAACCTATTCAAAGCCTCCCTGTTTACACCCTCCCAAGAAGTTCCAGTCCCGATTAAATCCTTTCTTACTACCTTCTTTGAAATTGTCTCCACTTTGGGGTATTTTTTTTCCACATTTTCAACACATGTTCAACATTCCCCTCCGCATGACGTAAAATATTCAACTTAATGCTCTCACTTACTAAAATTTTTTAAAGGATAGAGAACAAAATCATAATCTTGCCTTACTTAATGGTAATTTATTTTGAATTAAAACTACGTTAAATATTGCTAATACTGCTAATAACAGCTCACCGGAGCGCCAAGCCACCTGAAACCAACACTGCCACGCACGCTCCAGCTCCATCCCAATCTCCCAGGATCCTCTTATTTCCCTTAAATGTTTCCTTACGTCATACACACATCCCAATCACGGATGACATGCTTTCCCTTTAGCCCTAAAAAGTTGGTCGAAAAGAACAATCTTTGGCAATTTGACATCCTTCATCCGCATAACGTGCCCTACTAATGAAAACTCTGAAGTCTTTTGAAGAGCGACAAAATTGTGTGTTCATGACTCTTTGTTTTTTTTTTTAAAGAATACTAGAAAACCCTGCTCCCTCTTCATGGAATTCCTCTTACCCCATGGCAAATTCTCCATGGAAAGATCATCCCACATAATCCTCTCCCCTTGAGTACCCCCCCCCCCAAACCAGCAAAACCCCCCTGAAAACGTCTGTACACTTCCCAAAAATATTTCAATATGTAAAGAATGGTCAAAATTTGTGTTTTGAAGCCCCTCCCCCGGAGACTCTGCGGGAGTAAATCATCGCCAAAGACACAGTTATTTAATTTTTCGACTATGTTGAACAAAATGGCTATCTTGAAATTTTTATCCGGTGACTTAGGGGAAACAGTGAGGGTGGGAGGGGCTTAGGTGCCCTCCAATTATTTCTTCACTTAAAAAGGGCACTAGAACTTTTATTTTTCGTTAGAATATATCCTTTTGTGAGATTCTAGGACCACTGGATCGATACAATCGCCCTGGAAAAAATAAAAATACAATAAACACGCATCCGTGATTGGTCCTCAGGCAAAAAAAAATTCCCCATTTTTTGTAAAATAGGTACTTGAAATTAGAATGATAAGGTTTTTTAAGTTCTGAAAAACTTATAACTTAAATTAGAATGATAAGGCTTTTTAAATTCTGAAAAAATTAGCTCAAAGAGTGATGTATTGAGGAGTGGGCAACCCCACTAATAGTCGTATTAATTTGTGTTTTTTTTTGTGTTTTTATACTGCTCCTTATTTTTAGTTGAAAATACTTGTTTTCTTATTTAACTTCTGATTGTTTTTAAATAATGCCGAGAAATCTGGCTTCCCTCCCGAGGAAAATTCCTCCAAGGAAAGTTCCTATCACGTAAAATATCCCCCGCTAAGAAAATTCCCCTGGACGATATTGTACTAGCTGAAATTTTCCACCGGAAGATTTCTTGTGGACGATAACAGCTAAAAAAAAGTTTCTTGGCACACTTTCATTTGAAAAAGGCTTTCATTTTTGCTTGTTTTAAAATAAATCCCCTAATTCCCTCCTCTAATGAAAAGTTTCCATGGTCCTCTGCCCTCTAGTTTCCCCTCTGTCCTCTAGTAGAAAGTTACTCCCGCGAAAAATTCCTTCTGTAAAATTTATACCGTGGAAAACTCCCTCATGAAGAATTTCTCCCGTGGAAAATTCCTGCCTACAGTAAGGCGTTTTAGACTATTCGAACCCGGAAAAAATTTTACCACTGGATAATTTCCCTTAACATCTCCACATGTAAAATTAATTCGGCAAAGAGAAAGTAAATAAAATGATAAGAATTTAGTATAGGAATTCTGGCCAAGTCCCCAAATGTAAAATTTCCTCTGGAAAGTTCAACCCTTAGAAACTTTCCTCCTCACGGAAAATTCTTCCCGTGGAAAATTCCGACATAGATAATTCATTCCTTCCTCGGAAATATATCGGTTCAGTTCCAAGGAAAAGATGCTATACGTAAACAATGGGCAAATTTTATGACTTAAGAATCTTTCCCCAGGGGCTCTGAGGGTTATTTTATCCCGAAAGTCGTATTTTCTCTACTTTTAAAAATATTAAACAAAATAGTTATCTCAAAATTTTGATTGGCTAGCTTACAGGAAAATAAGGGTAAGAGGGAGTTGCCCTCCAATTTTGTCGGTCACTTAAAAAGGCACTAAAAATTTTAACTTCGGCTTTAATGAGCACTATTGGTTCGATTTGATCCCCCCAGGGAAAAGAAAAATAAATTAACATGAACCCGTGATCTTTCCTCTTGCAAAAAATACAAATTTCCTCTTTTCCGCGAAAGTTTTCCGAACTTTCCCCCCTTTTTCGAAAATTATCACAGGCTAGTATATTTTGATGGGTATTATTAAACTTAATTAAAGTCAAATAAAATAAACCGATTCTTTTGATATATCTATTCATTTCCAAATTCTGCTTTTTAAAGTTTATGTCACGTCTCCCATAAATCCTCGAGTCCTTACTGATCAAGTGTACACATCAATAATTGTAAATTGGTTGATTGTGCATCCCTTTTTCAGTTTTTCTGCTGAAGAATTGAAATGTCGGGATGCAATTAATATTTAGAACAGAATTTGAATGTTTGACCAAAAACTTGGATGAATAGCAGTTTCGTTGAAAAAGTTCTGTTGCATAAAATTTTGCTGAATAAAAATAATGTTTTCATTTTAGAGTTTATGGTTGACCGAAAGGTTTCTATGAATGGAGTTTTTATAAGTGAGCTTTGATTTTCCAGGCGGCTGAAACCATCGTGACCTTTACAATACGATCCTCTTATGTTTAAGTATAGTGGATACATGTATTTAAAGGCATCAAAACATTTTATATAAATAGAAAAAGAGAAATATTACTGTTTAAAGTCGTAGAAAACAAAGTTCCTGGTAGAAATCTCTTCAGCCCACGCTAGAGTTTCTGGCTAGGCTTAAGATGCCACGTCTCGCTTTTTACACGCCTGTTCCCGTAGGCAGTTATATTAAATATTTTATACTACATGAACATATATTATTGCAATGGAAGGGGCATTATTACTCCCCCCCCTCTCCTAGCATCAATGACAAAGCTGTAAACCATAAAAATTCATGTGAATCAAGAGGAATTTGATATTAATTTCTACCACCACTTTTGCTCAAAACTCATTGTACATCAATCTGAAGGCTCAATGAGAGTTGAGATATTTAAGCATTAAAATATACTCTTTGGAGCATCTTCCCATGTGCGCAATTACACGTCACTGTGTTTAATTTTAGGAAATATGAATAAAATAAAAGTGCTTGAGAAGCACTAAAGGTTTCTTTTAATTGTATGTTAAAATTTAGTTAATAAGTAAAAAAACACTGAATGTCGGTTGGGAAAATTATTTGTAGCATATATGTCTTTTACCAACGCTTTGGGGCGAACTGTACCAACTTTCTTTCAAAGATTATGCCACAAGGGAAAGTCGCAATAAGATGAGAATAGTAGGATATATATATGTTGGTCACGTAACCTTCCGACTGTCACATGAGTTGTATTTAATTTCTTTGTCTTTGAGGTGAGAATAGTTTTCTGTCAAGTGTGGAAAAAAATACCCCAAAGTGGAGACAATTTCAAAGAAGGTAGTAAGAAAGGATTTAATCGGGACTGGAACTTCTTGGGAGGGTGTAAACAGGGAGGCTTTGAATAGGTTAGGATGGAGGAGGAGCGTTTCTTTATGTAATATCAACTATAGACATCAAAGTTTCTGTCTTATCAATTTTCACCTATTTTGAAATTTTTGTAAGTTACTTACGGTTCCCTGGTATTTTGCTCACATTATCTATAAATATTTGGTTTTTATTTTCTTACAAAAATCTTTGAAAGTTTACTGAACAAAAGAAGAAGAATTAAAAATAACATCATGCTGATGCAGTTAACTGTTGGAACTGAATGATGCAATATTATTGAAACTGACTAATGCAAATCTTCAAATTTGCTCGATTGTGCTTGTTTTGTGTTTTTATACTGCTCCTTATTTTTAGTTGAAGATACTTGTTTTCTTATTTAACTTATTTTGCTCGATTTGTGTTTGTTTTGTGTTTTCTTATTTAACTTATTTTGCTCGATTTGTGTTTGTTTTTATACTGCTCCTTATTTTTAGTTGAAAATACTTGTTTTCTTATTTAATTTCTGATAGTTTTTAAATAATGTCAATAACTGTCAGAAGAAAATGTACATTCAGGACAATAACATTAATTTTCAGGACCACCTACTAAATAATGTCAATAACTGTTTTTAATAACTGTCAAAAGGCAAAAAAATATTTGAACAAAATCGTCCTCTCTACTCTAAATTGATATTCTGTCTTATCTCTGAAAGCTTTTTATCTGTTTTATCTGTTTGAGTTGCTTTGCCTCTAACTATGGCAGTTATCGGTAAACAATGTAGAAATTAAATATCTTAAAATAGGGTTTGCAATAACTGACGAACAAGGTGGATAGTATTTATTATCAAGATAAAAACAATAGGGACTGGGCTATTATTCTGCTTATGAGCAGAGTGTTTTGATTGGTACACTGTGACAATTAGTAGTGTTGTTTAAGAAGAACATGTGCAAAATGAAAGTTATTTTCAACAAAGTGCTTGGATGTTTTGAAACATTATTTTGTCTTAAATACGTGTTGACTCAACTCACTAAGTTGTTTATTTTAATTTCAGAAAATGTTCAAATCAGGAGTTCATGAAGAAAATGTATATAATCTCCCTCAGAATATTATCGAAGAAAATCATTGACACATACCATTGACATTCACACAAAGTTTTAGCAATAATTCAACGTTAAAAAGGCGCTGGTTGGGTAACTCATCTGAGTCAGCTGTTTACACTGATGTAATAGAAAACCCCAACAGCTGGATAATTTGCAACCACAAAGTATTTGGTAAGATTATTAGGAGGTTCCAACCTCTTGTTAAACATCCCGTTAAGCCCTATCAAACTCTCGTTACTAGTTACAACAATCAAACTTGTATATACGTATATAGCTAAATAGGTGAAATCCCCCCAAGATTGTACGTTGGCCAATTCAACGAACATAGTAGTATATTCCTTCTGCTAAAAAGGATTCACTGTTATTACAATAACACTCCAATCACAAGAACATTTTCTAAGAGAGAGCTGGGAATCTGCGTGATTGTTAAGTTTTTCGAGGTTAAAGACACCAGATCATGCCATATAAATCACTTGACCCCCCCCCCCACCCCGCCTCTTCTTAATTTTGACTACGAGTCTCTAACCTACTAGCTACCAGGGTTTTGTAAATGGTTTCTAAATGCTATATCATATATTTTCCCCCCTCCATTCATTTTTGTGTTTCCAAGAACACGAAGAAACAGGAAGCAAAATCAAATGAAAGTTTCACAAGTCATATGGAAATCGACTCCAAAGGGTTGACCAACTTTTGATTTGTTATAGATTATAAATATGCATTTTTTGGTACTCATTGTCACAGATAATCCGACCTAATAAGATTTTTGACATTGAACTAAATCAAAAAGTTAAAATGTATCTAGGTTGTCAATATGGTACAGACGCAATGTCGTAGGAATGGAATTGGGTATAAAGTTGACACTTTCAGGGAAAATTCAGGTGGGTGTAAAACTAAATCAAGATAAGCTATGTGTACTTGGATTGTTATAAAGATGTGTTTGCAATATCTCAGGAAAAAGTCAGGGTATTACGTTGGACTTTAGAGTATGACTATGGGATGTTAAACTAAAAAAAAATGTCTGCATATAGTCTTGTTCTAAGGACATATCTGCAATATCCCAGGAACGCCCAACGGCAATAAGTTAAAGTTGTTAGGCATGTTAATTCTGGAACAGATCCAAATTAAAACACACAATATACATCCAAGGTTATTAATAGGTTTATATGTGATACCTTAGAAAATGTGATGAGAATTAATTAGAAACTTTCAGGGCATGCGGAGGGGGATAGTTGAATAATATTTGTATATACTCAAGGTTGTAAAAACTGAAAAATTATATAGAATTTCAGCAAAATAATTTGAATATTTTTTTATATCCTTCAATTCAAATCATTGAAGTATTAATATTATTATAAATTGGCGCAAAATTCTGTCCAACATAATTAATAGCAAGCCAAAATCTGGATTCTTACAGATAAAAGCCAAAAAGATTTCAAATATTCTTTTATTAACCCTTGAAATACTATGTAAATTATAAAATAGAAGGAAAATACTAAAAATTTCCAATAAAAAAGTTTTTCAAAGAGAATTTCATAGCTACATTAAACCAAAGATGAGCAGAAGTAAAGATAAATTCTTTTCCAAACGATAATCTACCATAAGTCAGAATAAATAAATAAAAGACACCTAAAACGAATAGGAATTACAATAATTAATCAAGTCAAAACCAAAGCGAAGAGAAACTATTTCAAATGAGAATAGTGCTCCCTTTGCCTTCTTAAGATCGGAACATTATTTGTACTTTACTGAAAACAATCTGCATTCCTCAAAAAAATTCTACTGTACAAAAAGTTTTTGCAAATCAAGATCACATGAGACCATTTTTAGGAACAGGAATTTAAGATATCAGCGCCTAGTTTGAAAGTTTCAAAAATATTAATTTAACAGTCTTTTAAGTTGTGGAACAGCTGTAATCCTAATTCAATTCGTGAATACGAGTTCAATTTGTACTGCAGAACAGGTATGGATTGGTATTCAACTCTCCAAAATTCAATTTATTCCCTCTTAATGCTATCAACGTGACCAAAATCTATAGAAACTGTTTTGTTTTCCAAATTCATAAATTTTGCAAAGAGATGGGTTTCATGGAAAAGCTTAAATTTTTACAGAAAATTATTGGCATTCACCTTGATTGGCTGGTCAATTCATTAATCAAAAGTTGATTGATTAATTGGCAATAGCATTTTATTTTAAGATACTACCCCGACAGATGTTTGTCAATTATTAAAAACTTTACTATCCATACCTCTGATTTTTTAATCTTTATTCCTTATTTTGTAAGTACCTACGACACTTCCTTAATTACCAATTGCTAGTAAAGATTTATATATAGCATAGGCACGTAAAAATGAGTAAATTCGTGAGAAAATAGTTTTGGAGGAAGAAATTAAAACAATAAAAAGTAAAACTACTTACAAATAATTTGTACGAGATAATGAGACAAATCCTAAAGAACTTGCTATTTCGATAAGATACACGCCAAAAGATTTCCCCTTACTCTGTACACGCCTATAATAATAATAATAATAGGAAGCTTAATTTATATTTGGTGATGAGCTGCTAACTTTGAATGTTATTTCAGGATATTACCGTGTGGATTACGATGAAATGAACTGGGACCTAATACAGCATCAATTAGAAAATAATCACCAAAAATTAACGTTATGAACAGAGCCCAAATTATTGACGATGCTTTGAACTTGGCTAGTGCAAGTCTCTTAGCAAATACTTACAAACGAGCACTGGATCTAACAAGTTATTTGAAGAAGGAATTCGATTGGCTTCCTTGGGAAACTGCATGGAATAACTTTGAAAGAATGCAAAATCTATTATCAGGAACTGAAGCTGGAGAGCTTTTGAATGAATCTTAGAATTTAGAATCTTCTTAGAATTTGAAAAACTGATGAGAAGAGACTTTGGCGAATCAAAATAAGTTTAATTAAAACTAAAAACTGCTAGTGCCCTGAACGCAGAGCGTCACCCAAAAAGATAAGAACTATTTGAAAACACTTTATTTATACCTAGTAAAGATCGCAATTAATCAAAGATTTAAATTCACGTTTTCATTTGACACTTAAAAGGTGGAACGAGAAATGAGTCCGTCAATGGAAAACCTTGTTTCCTTTGCTGTGTATAAAAAACAGTTTTCTCGAATTTTCTTTGCGCGGCTGCTGCATGCACACCTCGAATAATGAATTTTTACTAGAAATGACTTTGTATGAATGTCTGATACAGTTTTTCAGGCTGCGTCGTCTGGTGACAAAATTCCATCTCTAATACTTGCCTGGCAATATAAGAAAAACACATCTCGTAATAACTCTTAGTATTTCTGATAATATCTCGTATATCACTGATCTACGCATAAAAAAGGCTTCTGAGTCATGTGGAATTATTAGGTATTTTCATCTAAACAATTGTACAATCAAATTAGTTTTCATCGTCTCCTGAACGATTTGATTCCTCCATTACATAAGGTGTGCACGCAGCAGCCACGTGGCTCTTGCCATGTTTCTGTAAGACGTTAAATAGAAACGCGTCATATGCTTATTTGGGTTCAACTCTTTTTAGCTTTTTAAAGTAAACATATCACTATTATGTGCTACATGGACTGGGAGAGTTTGCAGAAAGCTAGTAAAAAAAAAAACATATACGCAAAGTGTACGCCTCAGCAATTTCTCCATTTTGGGGAGCGTAGTTAATTTGCCCTGAACTCTGTTTAAAACAAGACTAAGAATAAATGTAAGAAATACAATCATATTATATAGATTTTATATTCCTTACCGTTGTGTATAGGTGTTCTCACTCAACTTTTTCTAATTTTACAGGAGAAAGAAAATAAACTTGAAAATTCAGACAAATCAAAATATGCTTGAA
>NC_088871.1:22237404-22247404 GCF_032884065.1 Artemia franciscana | reverse complement strand
CTTACAAAGTGGAATAAAACGGAAAATTTTGACTGTGCCCTCTCAGTACACATATTTAACAATCCAGACCATACTGTTTTATTTAAAACAGTTTTATTACAAATGTTTTATTTAAGGCTAGACTAATTTCGCATGACAAGGGTGTTGTACAGTACTACAGAGAAGCTGTTTGAGTTTATAAATACCAACATTTAGTTCTAGCTTTGAACAGAAATTTGGGTGACTTAAGAATAATGAGTCGTATTTCAGTTTTCTCAAAAGAGAAGGCGATACTTTAGTAATCTCTGAAACAAACGTTGAACTACTTCCCCAATCACATAATCTAATACATCATCAACCCCTTCGGTTTCAAAGGATATCTGCCAGAAATACAATATTGAAAATCAGGAATCAAGTGACCTAGCTCTCCGATGTTTTAAATTGCTGCTTCATTTTTTGAGTGAATGAACTTTTTCTTTCGTTTCTCAGTTGCTCGTTAGTATTCGTCGTTGGCAGTTCAAATATGTTTGAATTTTGTGCAAATCGTAGATATTGGTGAATAACTCACTTTATTGTTTGTTAGGTATTTGATTTTAATTCTTAAAATTTTTGGTCTTTTATTGAACTTTATTTAATTTTTGGTGTTTTTTTTTTTCATTGGTTTTGTTGTACTTTCCGTGTTTGTTTTTTAGTTTTCGTTTTTGCCTTGATCAAATTATTTTGTACATGCTGAAGAAGAGAGGCAATTCTTCTCTCGAAATATTCAATTTCTGTGTTTTCTTCAGTATTTTCATTTGGCCTTTAAAATCTCTGTTTTTGATCTTTTCTTTCTTTATGTTATGGCACACCAACGTGGTTTAAGAAATTGTAAATTTTTAAGAATAATCTTTATTTATTCAAGTTCCTAGTTTATCTGAATATGATGAAATCCTCTGGTTGAATATTAGACCAAAATTACTCTCTCGTCCATTTAGTATTGTTACAATAGCTGGTAAGTGCTGATTTTGTTATTTCTAAGTACCCCGAAGCTGGACTTTTTATAGCAAGTACTGCTCCCAGGCCATCGACCACTGAACTAAAAAGTCAGTTCAAGAATAACTCCAGAAATAATTAGACCTTTCCTGCTTAAGGGATATCTTCACGCAAGTTCTCAAGCAGTAAGCGCCTCAAAACAGGCAAAACCAGAATACTCACTGACACTCCAAAAAAGAAAGAAATAGAGGCGAAAATGCATGGAAAGGGAGAGAAAAAAACTAAGGAGACGCCCGTTCGTCTGATGAATTATCACATCTTGGTGAAGAAGACGATAGTGATGACCTGTCGTTCAGTCTATCTTCCTTGTCAGTAGAAGATGACATCCTTGTCAGGTACCATCTTAAGAAGTCAGCCCGCTGCTATCTTGGCATAGTGCAGGAGATTACAGACGGTGAAACTACGATTAGTTTCAATGTGCAAGAGGATCTAAAGACTTGTCTTCCCGCAGATGTAGATCTTTCAGACATTTTCAAAAGTCTGCCGAAACCCTTTTCTGTCGATGAATTAGCAAAGGGACTCAAACCTTTCGCTAGGAACTTGATTTTCTACAACACAATATTTCTTAATCAACCAAGTTTTTATTTTCATACTACTTCACTCAAAAAAACAAAAAAATGCTGTTCTATGGCCAAATTTACTGTTTCTGCAGTACTGCCGATAGGTTTTTGGCAATTTTTTTGCACATTATCCGGCTCAAGCACTACCGTGTCCGAACCTACCTCACTAGGTGGGGTCGGTTCGGACACTGACCAAATGTTTTAAATGTAGATTTTGAGCAAATTCAAATGAACAAAAAATCTGAAAAAATTGTCAAGCATTCCTTATTCTGAGAGGTATCGAGAGACCATAAATTTTCAAATTTCTATTCATAAGCAAATAAGATATTTTTATCGGCCAAATTTGTCCACTTCAACTCTGACCTCTCCGATATGTTACCGTGATTGACCAAAATTGGTAAAAACTGACATTCACCGATAATTGTCCGAAATATTTTTTTTTTCTCCTCAGATTTAGTCGATGTTGCTAGTCAACTTTTTCAGTTTTATGCAAGGTTTGATGGTTACAGGTTGGGTGTTAAACCCATTTCTGAGACTTATAGCCTAATTTGACCTAACCCAGTGGTAGTACCAGAGGGCAGAAGGTGACACCCCTCCCCAAGATTTTTCTGGTGCCCTTATTCCTAGTTTGATTCTGTTTTTTTTACTCTTTTTTAAGAATAAATTTGTCAATTTGGTAAAATATTGGCACCTTTGTCACACTGACCATCACTCCAAGACTTTGCTCATTGACACCCTTGTCACATTGGACATCCCCCAAGATTTTTCTGTAGATCTGCCCATGACCCAAACCGAGCTAACCTAACTTTAACCTTTACCATCAATGCTTGCATCAGACGGAAAAAGTTGATTTGCAAAGCCAATGGAATCAAAGCTGAGAAAAGGGAATTTCGGACATTCACCATGTGAATGCCGACATTAACCAGATCTCGGACATTCACAGTAACATACACACATATAAGGATTTTGCTTTTCACAGTAAGCATAATGATTCGGGGTTTTGAGTAAGGGACAAAACATCTGCAAAAGGGAGGGTGAGTTTCTATAATTAAAATTACACCCTCAAATACAGCACTTCAGAGTGCTGAGAGACTTGCTGCTGAGTTCCCAAGTTCCCTTTTACAAAAATATAAAATTTCATCAGAAAAAAGATATTATTTTGTCTGTGATGTTTCAAAGGCTGTATGAAATATCTTTATGCAATCTAAAGCATTCTTTTAAAGCTAAGACCACTGAAGTTGTTTATATTCTTGTTAGAAAAAGAACATTTTTTTATAATTGTGTTGTGAGAGCAACACTTTGGTTTTGTCCCAGTTTTTTTTTTTTGTCTACGATTGAAAAGAATAAAGTTCAACTGGCTGCAAAGTCAATTTAGTCCCTTTTTTTGATACTATTTTGTTGTTGTTTTTTCAACGCTAAGGAGTAGCCTTTGATCATGTGATTACTGATCGATAGCGAAATTTTTTCTGCAAAAGTGTTGCTTAAGCCGAATCATTCGAAACTAATTCATTGCAGGGATTGTGTTAGAATTTCGGACAGGCAATACTATAATTCTTATTCATCATTTCTGATTAAGAGAAAACTCATATTAATGGAAGTGAGTATGAAAGACCATACGGGAATTATAACCACTTGACAATATGGGATAAACAAATTAGGGGACAAACGGGTTTCAACCGGTAACCTGCAATTTGCAGTCAAATGCTCTACTACTGAGCTACTTGTAAAAAAAAATTCCGGTTACAGACCTAAGAACAGGTTGAGACGCCTTGTCTTATGATGGAAGAAACAAAATTATTATCGTATTTGCAAGATCGGTATACAAATCGGTAATAATTCAGCTAAGAATTCGCAAACTATATCACCGCATGTTGAGCTGAGGCATAAAGTGTCAAAAGTCAAAACGTTTTGTACGCTAATGATGGACAAAGAGCGACCACGGCTAAAGTAATAAGGGATTATCTAAGTAGACCTAAGAATCGTTACGTTCGATTCCTAGGCATCTTGCTTGACGAAAATCTTTCGTTCAAGTATCATATTAACCTGATTAAAATGAAAGTCTCCAGGAGTCTCGGAATCCTTAGAAAGTTCAAATATATATTTCCAGGGTCGATTCTTAGACTCTTGTTCTGCAGCCTAGTTCAGTCTTATGTTTCATATTGTTCTGTTATTTGGATGTCAACTTTTCCCTCGTCTCTGAAGCCACTTTCAAAACTTTATGATAAAGCAAGGACTCTTATTCAGGAAACTAACTGTTTTTCACTTAAACCCTTGCTTGATTTGAAATCTCTCTATTTTCTTTCTTGTTCTCCTTTCGTTTTTTTTTTACAGTTGCACGGCCATCTTCCTGCTGTCCTATGTAATAATATATCTTTTTTTTCTGATCAATCGACTTATCATCTCCGCACTTCCAACAATTTACTGGTTCTTCACACACCGTCAGTGAGGTCTGACTTCAACCCTCTGACAGCTTGCAGCAGGATCTAGAACACGCTCCCAGAGTTCGTACGAAGCAGCCACTCGTTTGGTATGCTCAAAAGTTATGTTAGAGATTTTCTAGCTAGTAAATAATTTTGTTTGTTTGTTGTTTTTTTTTGTCTTTATATTTTATTCCGGTTTCCCTTGGAGTTGATGTCTCTGGATTGAGTTGGATGTTTAATTGAGTTGGTGAAATCATGTGCTACCCCCTGCCTAGCTTGTCATTTTTTGGAAATTATTAAGGTGGGCGACTCAATTTCGTTTTTTGGTTTTTGTTTATATTTTTTTGTTGTTAGTATTTTTTTCTCCCCTGTTCTTTCCCGGCCATGGAGCCTTATGGGGGAGATTGTCTTGAAGTAGTTTTTTTGTTTATGGATTTTAATGTTAAATAAAGAACTCAGAACTCAGAAAAAAAGATGGAGCTAGGTGTCTGTCTTTTTAACAAACGATTGCACAAGATGAGGTAGCTCGTCAGAGAAAGGTTAGTGGATGAACTAACAGAAGATTACATAATCAAATTTTGACGTTAAAGGTAACAAATAGTATTAGTGACAGGTAGGAGAATAATTTTTAACACCTCTACATAGGTTTGATAGGAATAAAAGATTCCTAGCCCCATTGACACTAGAGCGATTGTTACGTTAGGTTACCTATATAATTTAAATCAAATTTTTTGTATTGATTTTTATATATTTATTCCTCAAGAAGAACTTATTTTAACTTAAGAAGAAAATAAAGAAGAAATAAACTCTTTTTTTAAAGAAAGAAAATAAAGCAATGTGACCTAATCTTGCTTGGTAATCTTTCATGGACTGATGGGTAACACATTTTTTATTCAAGACTCATTTACTGTCACTATGATTTTGTAAATCCCTCAGCTTTGAGGTTTTAAAAGGATGGTTAGCACCGGAGGTAGAGAACATTTTACCTGAATACTGATTCCTCCACCACATTGACTTTTTTTTTATTTACTAAAGGAAAGGCTCATTTTACAAGACTTTTTTTCAAAAAATTTCCCTGTATTTCAAGTAAAAGCAGCGCAAAACAAGATTTGAAAATTTTTTTTTGTCTTCCTTTTTGTAGTATGTTTTTACAGGAAATAAAAACAGTGCATCATTTCTGAAATCCAGACAGCAGATACGCTTATAACTTCAATATATAAGTTTAATCTGCTTGATACAAGAAAACTGATTTGGATAATAGACTACTAAACAGACTCATCAATAAAGTTCTTAGTACTAAATTGTGTTATTATAGCGAATGCTCATAGTCAGAGCGCCAGATTCTGTATCTCGCTTATTTCGATTAGTACCCATGCCGGAAGGTACAAAAATGTTAAGGGTGGATCCCATGTTAGTTGACCATGCTGAAAACGAATATCGTAGGGCGCATGTTCGTCTTTGGGGCGTTTCTGAAATATAGGCCAAAAACACCAAATTTGGCCTATAATGGGGATCGATGATTTTAATTTTTTTACAGATAAGATTAGTCAAACCCAGCTTACTCTTACATCAATAAAAAGATGGAAAAGGCTACACGAATATGATTTTTGTTGGTAAAAAAATAAGAAAATAGTACACTTTTTACTGTAGTTTTAAAAAAAATCCGAGTTTTGTCAACAAATTTTTAACAGAAAAGCTAAAAACTCGAATTTTTTTCTAGATAAAGTTTTTTTTTCTATACTAATAAAGAAAGCTCGTTTAATTCCCAACACATTGAGCTAAGAAAAAAAGTAAGTTATTGTATCTGGGGGGTCTGCAACTATTTTAGCGAGTGTACCCGATAATAGGAATTTTATTTAGTAACTTGCTGCCTAGCGGGGAGTTTTCTTTTCATCACGTGACAGCAGGTAGAATTAATCATTCCTGGACGGATAGAAAGTCATTGATCCTAAAGTGATGGTGTAATACTATCAAAGTAATGGAAAACACCAGTTAATTAGTGTTATTTAGGTCTGAGATATAGCCAAGAGGATTTCATTGTTGTGTTTAACCTAATGACAATGTCATTCCCCCCCTGCCCAACTATCTCAAGGCAGTTGGTAAGATAATGGACAGCTCTGGACTCAAAGATATTATAGTGCAGGCAAAGCTGCTGCTTCCTGGTACTTGCAGAATGGCATTTCAAGGGAAAGGCTACTACCAAGCTATCAATGCCTACTGCATATTGTGCGAGGTCTTGCTAGCCCTCTACAGGGAGTCTTTGGAAGAGAATTACTCCGAAGCACAAGAAGATTTATCCCGTCTGGATCAACTGGGTAGTGCCATTGAGTTATTCAGGACTTCATTGGCAAACGGTGCTAACGTGCAAACTGTACTTCAGGAGGCGAGCGATACCTCAATCGCTTAGGCTCCCATAATCAGTACCATCGATATTCAGCGAAATGCGTCACCCATGTTTTGTTTCTGGCGGCAGTTCTTGGAAATACTTGAAATACCGATACAATTCATTCATACTGAACGAGACTGTGACTGTGAGTCTCATTTGACAGCAACTGTTCGGATGTTGCCATACGTGGCGGTGGCTGATCATCCTCAGTATACAAGATGTCTCATACAGTACCTATCAGACATGCGAAGTTTACCAAAAACCTTTCCTGATGTAGACAGGAAGCTCATGAAAGGATACTTTGCAGTGAAGAGAACGCATACCAGGTTCACGGCTACCTGATCTGATCAGATACTTGAATGTACAGTGAGCAAGGATGCAAAGATGACAGCCAAAATAATAGGAGAACAAATGGATGAGAGACAGACTGAAGCTTGGATTCCTACCGAAATCCACTGCCATCAGGAATTGTTTCCTGCAAGTAGTCAACGTTTCCACAGAGACATTGAAACATCACGAAGACAATCAGTCGACAACGACACGGATTACAACTTTCGCAAGATAGAGTTTGAGACATTTTCACTACATTGGGCAATCCGTTCAGCAGAGTGGACTTCGACCTAGTGAATATTGTGACGTCAGAAGTTGTGGACGATGAGAAGATTGTTTCTGATATTACTTGCGTAGCCACAAAAGGAAAAGAGGCGGTTGAGGACTTTCTATGCAACAGGAAAAACGACGTGAAAAAAGTTGCACTCCGAACTTTCGCTTCAGAGAGAAAAACTCAGAAATTGAAGAATGTCCCTAGAACCGATCTTCTGAGCTCTGAAGCAACAGCCTTGAAGAGAATCATTACTGGTCAGTTGAGCTACGGCAAAGAAAATGAGAAAGTAGTTGCAAAGATCCTCACAAAAGAGATTCTTCCTTTCCCTCCATCCATTTTTGAACATCTTCCACAACAATCAACCAAGACATCTTCTGGCTGGAAAATGAGGACAGGAAACAAAGCTGTGCTGTTAAACTGGCTAATAAAAATAACCATACCTTCCGACATGGGTGGGTGCACGATAAAGAATCTGGTGCTCTGACTATCATGTTCAGGATGCAGATGTAGAAAATGAATAAAAGACGGTTCTTTATTTTCAAATGGTTGAATTTGACTTTTGTTTTATTTTTCATGGGCAGTCACAAGATTCACATAATGTTTTTAGGCCCTGTATGTGTGCAGTACACACAACCTTTAACTTACACATACTTTCTAAAAATTAATATTTTTCCAGGTCCTTTCAAAAATACTTCATTTACATTTATCTACGTTTCATTTTGTAAAAAAGAATCAATTATTAAGCGTATTTGTCTGAAAATTTGAAGTAAAAATCTTGCTCGGGAAAATAGGTATTCTGCATTAAATTTCAAAGAATTTGTCAACTGTTTCCACGGGTACTTTTGGATTTATGATTTTTTATTATTTCTTTCAAATGATGGGTAAAGGAGAAAAAGGGGGAGCGGGCAGGAGCCTATGACTAATCAGGAATCAAAAACAGATTAGAAAGAAGAACCAAAGTCATCCTCAAAAGGTGCAATAAGATTGATTTCTCATTGATAGTAAGAGACCCAGAGTTCCATCTCAGTTGCAACAAAAGCATACCATTCAGACATATTAAGTGCAAAGTATAACTTTCTAAGCTTTATTGGTGAAATGAATATTTTTATACAAAACAAGGCCCTAAGACTTTCTTGTTGAGTCTAATCTTCTACATTGCAACTTTAACACATATTTTCCCTAATTTTAGCCACTTCGCCTGAAAGAAGAGAAGGCACCACAGTTAGGAACAATGAGGACTTTGGATCAAGCAATTGAGCAAGTTTCCATCAATATAGGTTGGATGGAAACCCACTATGTGACCATCCTCGAGTGGCTTAAAGAACAGTTGTTGCTGAAAAACTCATTTTTATGTTGTATTTGAAAATTTTTTTGTTGTAAATCATTTTTAATAATCATTTAATTTTTTCTATTACATTGATCGAATTGTAAGATACATAAACAATTTATCAAATACTACTTATAGGGTTACCCTGAATTGAGCCGCCTCAACAGATTTGAATTGGATGGGTATCACCAGATGCATATATAAGTGAAACACTCATATATGAATGACAAAAGCCATGCGTATACAATGTAGAAAAGCGAAATACTTAAGGAGTGGGGAAAGTAGGGTATTGGAATTCCAAACAAACTTTTGAATGTGTGTTTGGCTACTCGACAAAGCAAAATAAATTTAATATTCTATTTTGAAAAATGTATTTCACTTAGGCAATCATTTTTCCACCGCCCCTCTGCTTTTATTGGACAGCTTAACTAGAGCAATAATAGAGCACAATTGGAAGAAATTTAACAATTAGGAATGAATTATTGAGATCTGGAAGAGGAAGGGATTGTTAATGTGTTGTACAATAGGGCAAATTTCGTTTATTTACTGTCTCAGAAGTTTAAGGGGAAAACTCCGTTTTGTTGTTTTTTTTTGTAACCTAAGAAAACGATTATTTTCTGTATAATCCTATTTCTGTATGGATTTCTGTTTCTTGAACTCATTTATGGAGGATTAGATACTGAATTTAGTCTGGTCCACTTTTTTATGTTTTCAAGGTATACCTGGTGATAATTTAACCTAATTGAACCTCAACATCTGTTTGTGTGCTTGTGAACCAATTCCTAATTTGTGCATTAGTTTTGGTATTTTAGTAGTTGGAAAAACCTTTTAAGAAATCAAAATTTCTTTTAAACGCAGAAGTTAACTAAATTGTTTTGTTTTACTGTTGTTGACTTTTAAAGGAATTTCTGAAGTCATTATCAGGAAAGTCTGCCAAATTTGTTGCCCTGTTTTACTTTAATACTAATTCCCATCCCAAAATTAACATCTCTGAATTTTATATACTATAGGAGACAAGCAATTTGACACCAATTTTGGGAGACAAGCAGTGAATCTAATTAATAAAAAAAAATCGCAGAAGGTTTTTTTGAATTACTGCAGCCGAACTCCTAGAGAAACTTGCACTTCATTTAAAAGAAGTGCAAAACAAGATTTAAAGCTTCCATAGGAAGTAGACGACTTTTCTTTTTGCAACAGATAGAAAAGGTACCTTAATTTAGAGATCCAGATAAAATACACAATATTAATATCCACAGCTCAATTCCAAATGGCATCGAATCGCCTGAACTTATTTGAATAATTGACTACAGAGGCTCATCAATAAATCTCAAACAGTTTTATTATAGGAATCCCGGTATGTTCAGAACAGAATAGCAGGTTTAGTATCTTTAAGTTCAAGATGAATATCTGAAAAGGCTTAAAATACGAATTGTTTTTCGTTTTTGGATAGTTGAGGTGTACTTGTAATTCATTTGATTAGACAAGGTTCAAAAATCTCATAATAATTCTGGGCCAGTGTAAGTGCAATAGTAATGGCCAAAAACCAGTTTTTTTGGCCCATTCCATAATCAAACTAGTAAACTTTAAATTTCTTTGAAAAATTCTTCATTTACAACGAATATTGTCGTTTTTTTTTAGTTTTATTTTTTTTTATTTTCATCGTCTCACTTCTTTTTTATACATGTTTTGAAA
>NC_088871.1:22214904-22232404 GCF_032884065.1 Artemia franciscana | reverse complement strand
ATTTATTCAAGTTCCTAGTTTATCTGAATATGATGAAATCCTCTGGTTGAATATTAGACCAAAATTACTCTCTCGTCCATTTAATATTATTACAATAGCTGGTAAGTGCTGATTTTGTTATTTCTAAGTACCCCGAAGCTGGACTTTTTATAGCAAGTACTGCTCCCAGGCCATCGACCACTGAACTAAAAAGTCAGTTCAAGAATAACTCCAGAAATAATTAGACCTTTCCTGCTTATGGGATATCTCCACGCAAGTTCTCAAGCAGTAAGCACCTCAAAACAGGCAGAACCAGAATACTCACTGACACTCCAGAAAAGAAAGAAATAGAGACGAAAATGCATGGAAAGGGAGAGAAAAAAACTAAGGAGACGCCCGTTCGTCTGATGAATTATCACATCTTGGCGAAGAAGACGATAGTGATGACCTGTCGTTCAGTCTATCTTTCTTGTCAGTAAAAGATGACATCCTTGTCAGGTTCCATCTTAAGAAGTCAGCCCGCTGCTATCTTGGTTTAGTGCAGGAGATTACAGACGGTGAAACTACGATTAGTTTCATGTGCAAGAGGATCTAAAGACTTGTCTTCCCAAGGCAGAAGATATTGCAGGTGTATATCTTTCAGACATTTTCAAAAGTCTGCCAAAACCCTTTTCTGTCGATGAATTAGCAAAGGGACTCAAAACTTTCGCTAGTAACTTGATTTTCTACAACACAATATTTCTTAATCAACCAAGTTTTTATTTTCATACTACTTCACTCAAAGAAACAAAAAAATGCTGTTCTATAGCCAAATTTACTGTTTCTGCAGTACTGCCGATAGGTTTTTGGCAATTTTTTGCACATTATCCGGCTCAAGCACTACCGTGTCCGAACCAACCTCACTAGGTGGGGTTGGTTCGGACACTGACCAAAAGTTTTAAATGTAGATTTTGAGCAAATTCAAATGAACAAAAAATCTGAAAAAATTGTCAAGCATTCCTTATTCTGAGAGGTATCTAGAGACCATAAATTTTCAAATTTCTATTCATAAGCAAATAAGATATTTTTATCGGCCAAATTTGTCCACTTCAACTCTGACCTCTCCGATATGTTACCGTGATTGACCAAAATTGGTAAAAACTGACATTCACCGATGATTGTGCGAAATATTTTTTTTTTTCTCCTCAGATTTAGTCGATGTTGCTAGTCAACTTTTTCAGTTTTATGCAAGGTTTGATGGTTACAGGTTGGGTGTTAAACCCATTTCTGAGACTTATAGCCTAATTTGACCTAACCCAGTGGTAGTACCAGAGGGCAGAAGGTGACACCCCTCCCCAAAATTTTTCTGGTGCCCTTATTCCTAGTTTGATTCTTTTTTTTTTTTACTCTTTTTTTAAGAATAAGTTTGTCAATTTGATAAAATATTGGCTCCTTTGTCACACTGACCATCACTACAAGACTTTGCTCATTGACACCCTTGTCACATTGGACATCCCCCAAGATTTTTCTGTAGATCTGCCCATGACCCAAACCGAGCTAACCTAACTTTAACCTTTACCATCAATGCTTGCATCAGACGGAAAAAGTTGATTTGCAAAGCCAATGGAATCAAAGCTGAGAAAAGGGAATTTTTGACATTCACCATGTGAATGCTGACATTAACCAGATCTCGGACATTCACAGTAACATACACATATATAAGGATTTTGCTTTTCACAGTAAGCATAATGATCCGGGGTTTTGAGTAAGGGACAAAACATCTGCAAAAGGGAGGGTGAGTTTCTATAATTAAAATTACACCCTCAAATACAGCACTTCAGAGTGCTGAGAGACTTGCTGCTGAGTTCCCAAGTTCCCTTTTACAAAAAGGGAACTTGTCTGTGATGTTTCAAAGGCTGTATGAAATATCTTTATGCAATCTAAAGCATTCCTTTAAATCTAAGACCACTGAAGTTGTTTATATTCTTGTTAGAAAAAGAACATTTTTTATAATTGTGTTGTGAGAGCAACACTTTGGTTTTGTCCCAGTTTTTTTTTTTTTTTTTTTTGTCTACGATTGAAAAGAATAAAGTTCAACTGGCTGCAAAGTCAATTTAGTCCCTTCCTTTGAAACTATTTTGTTGTTGTTTTTTCAACGCTAAGGAGTAGCCTTTGATCATGTGATTACTGATCGATAGCGAAATTTTCTCTGCAAAAGTGTTGCTTAAGCCGAATCATTCGAAACTAATTCATTGCAGGGATTGTGTTAGAATTTCGGACAGGCAATACTATGATTAGTACCCATGCCGGAAGGTACAAAAATGTTAAGGCTGGATCCCATGGTAGTTTACCATGCTGAAAACGAATATCGTGAGTAAATTTCTGGGTTGGGGGGGGTATGTTTTGGGGAAAGGATAGAGAAATGTTGGATAGGAAGTAAGTTAATGAGAGGGGTTTAATATGGGAGGAATGGGATCCGTAGTGCTGTCTAGAAAAAGGGACTTTCCAGTTTAGAATCATTGATTGGTAACAGCTAGGACTACCAAAGTTTTTGCGCTTAGCTTTTGTTTGCTGTTGGTTTCTATTATTTCAAAAAGGATGAGGCGAATTTAATATCAACCTTACCACACCCAAAACAACACCCACTTGATGTTACTTTACATAAAGGAACATGGTCGAAATTACACTTTGCTTTAGTACATTTGCCAGTAAGGTAAAAACAACCTAAGTGCAATAACGAGCGCTTCTTTTGGTCACAGTTGCTATATAAAAAACGGGAACAAACTCTTGGACTAGTTTTATTTCGTTTTTTTGAGGTTAAAGGTAACAAATCCATGATTATAGGAGCGCTTTGGACCTAATTTAGAGTTTCCTTGCTTAAAACACATGCGATTTTTTGTAACATTATTATCAGGTTCACTTTCTTCCGGTAACTTGCTTGGAGCACGATTGTGTCTATAATCCCGTTTATTTCCTAATTTGCAAAAACCTGCCAAAGTTATATTTGCAAATTTGCGAATACTAGCAAGGAAGCTACTATTTTTTTTGCATATTCACTTCCGTACTGTTAAAACGAACTCAGACATCTGTGTTCTTAAGATAAGGATTATAATTAGGATGAATAGAGGTGAGATTGAGGTCATGAACAGTTTGTAAAATTTCTAAACTAATAAAAATTAACACATCCGTTAATTTTTCTTTTAAAGTCAATACTTTTGTAAAATCTGGTTATAAGGAGGGGAATTCCGTTTAAAAAATAAATCTGGCTGTGCGGAGGTTCAGCAAAAGGAATAGGACTATTTAGGTCACATGGGATGCTAAGAATTCTTTTTCTTGCAACTGTAGTACATGGTGTTCGAAGGAAGCCAGATCAGGGTATAGAAACACCCGGAAAGGAAGTGAGGCTTACCTTGGATTTATTGGAGCAATCAAGGCATATATATATATATATATATATATATATATATATATATATATATATATATATATATATATATATATATATATATATATATATATATATATATATATATATATATATATATATATATTATATATATATATATATATATATATATTATATATATATATGTATATATTATATATATATATATATATATATATATATATATATATATATATATATATATATATATATATATATATATATATATATATATATATATATATATATATTATATATATATATATATATATTATATATATATATATATATATATATATATTATATATATAGGCATATATATATATATATATATATATATATATATATATATATATATATATATATATATATATCATGAAAAGAGAAATCACCAATGCTACAGCACAAACACAAAAAAAAAGAAAAAAAAAAAAAAAAAAAAAAAAAAAAAAAAAAAAAAAGAGAGAGAGACAGAAGGAGAAAAGGAAGACTGTTTTCCTAAATTAGTGATTAATATAGACCAGCACTTGAATGAGGCCTTAACCCTACTCATCCATACAATCACATAGGTCAAACAGCATAGCCACACACAATCAACCATAAAGAATAATCCATGGACAGGCAGTCATGTCGTCAATAAGTATAAGTCGTCATTTACCAAACAATAGAAAAAATAATATAGACAAATAATTCAGAGGCAACACCCAACATAAGGGCTCATCAGGAGAATACACTGGCCTATATAGGGTTTCGCCACTCTAAATTCTCTACCCAGCACAGTGTTGTGGCTACCACAGAATATCCATGGCATCCCCGCGTCAGGTATCACCCCCAAAATACATGCCTATGAAAAAAAAACAGCAAATGTAAAACAACCAAGTAAAACCAAAACAAGCTTATCCTGTTAATATATCCCTCCCTTTAGCAACAATAGGTAAACTAAATATTATAAATTTTACCAAATCACAAATATTAACACATTGCAAAAAACCTGAATGAACTAAACAATTATATAATTCATCTTTACCATGTGGCTAATTTTTAAAAAATTCCGCTCAAATAGAAACACAATTCAAAATAAATGGCGCTGTGACAACATTTCTCGAACCTCCGAAATTAGTTAAAAATTTCTTTAAGTATTTCTAGATAATTCTTTTGATATTTATTTAAAAGTTCATTATAATGAAAACTAAATTTTTTAAATTGCAAAGTTAATTTATTTGCAGAAAAACCTCTTGATATCAATTTTTGGCTTAAGATTTTACATCTATTTTTAAAATCAATATAATTACTACAAATCCTTGCATAACGAAGTAACTGTGAGAAAAACGCTGAATATATGATATTTGAGTGTATATTACTTTCACTGAATGGGAAACTAATCACTTCAAAATCAAAATCATCCGTTTTATTATACATTTTAAAACTTAATTTATTATTATCACAAATATTAATATTTAAATCTAAGAAATGATCTTCATGACCAGCGCCATCACTAGGTTCAAGAATAAGCTCTGATGGATATATATTTTTAGAAATATCAATGAAATCCTTACAATTTAAGACCAAAATATCATCTAAATATCTTTTATTATTTGACAAAGCATGTTTTAAATTAATTGGATTATTCTTATCCATCATATATTTATAATCTAGTTGACTTAAAAACAAGTCAGCTATAAATGGGCTGACATTCCCCCCCATGGGAATTCCCATAATTTGCTTGTACAAATCACCCCCAAATCTTATATAAGTATTGTATAAAACAAATTCCAATAACTCAAAAATCATATCCAAGCTGTAACATCTCAAGTTAACTGTAGTATTAAAGCAGTTTGTCCATATGGCTTTTTTATTATAACTGTCTATTTTTAAGAACCTTTTACTAGATAAGAGGAAAGATTTCTTTGTAACAGTTTTTAAATTATCAAACACTAAATTGAGTGATAAATTAGTATACATTGTCGCAAAATCGAAAGACTCAATTCTTTTAGCTGAAACCATTGTTAAAGAATCTATCACCTGCAGTGAATTATTAACACTCCAATATGGATTAAAATTCGAAAATTTTTTAATACCAGAACAATAGGTTTTAAGTTTATTTACAATTTCCTTTAAAATTAAAGAGAGGTCAGTAGCAGCAATGCGGGTTGGACATTTAGCTGCTCCAGCAATAAACCGTGGTTTAGGGGGATTCTTATGAAATTTTACAGTCCAATATAGGAAAGGGAACTTTTTATCATTGTCATTTATTTTAATATTAAAATTTTTAAGAAGTATTTCTTCAGTCTTTTCAATTAAATTCTCATCCTCTATATTTACCTTTTCATAAACATTAGTTGTGCATAACTCCCCTTTTTAAGGTATCACAATACAGCTTCTGACAAATTATGGCAAAATTATTATTAGCTTTATCCACTGGCACAATTACAAATTCATTCTTTAGATTAGCAATTGCTTGTTGAATCTTCGCATTATAAAATAATGATTTAGTGTTACTATTTTTTAAGTTAGAATATATTTTATTTCTTACTCTACTAATAATTAAATTCTTCCAACTTTGAAAACTAGCTTTATTTTTATTCTCTTTCTTACACCACTTATCAATAAATAAATCAAAATCATTTTCCAAGCCATCAAGAACACTCGATGGTTTCAGATGATGAGAAAGACGGAAATTTGCCCCTTTATTCATTATAATTTGAAGATCATCTTGCTTTATTATTGACAAGTCCCCTGTTATAACATGTTTGTAAGTAGGATTTACAAATGGGCCAAGTTGCTTACAATTACAAACCGGTTTCCAATTTATATCGCTATCTAGTTTTTTTAGTATTAAATTATAATTAAAAATAATTTGCCCAATAGTTTTTGAAAATTTATAAGTTAAACCTGGACTATCATTATAATTTAAATTACTAGGAAGGCCCTGTTTCACATGCCGCTGATTTAAAATTTCTGGTAAATTAATATCTTCAATCTGCTTACAAGTAAAATTAATAGGTAAATATAATCTGTTATCCTTATTACTAATCTTATCGAACTTTTTCTTTTTTGAAATAAATTTCGTTTTAGTTAGAATGCAAATTGTATCACATATTACTTTAAAATTATAATCAAGAGCTGTATTATTCTTAACAATCCAGAAAAGTTTGATTAAATTCCTCTTGGATAAATTATTTAGACACTTTATTACAGAAATCATACCCCTAGATTCAAGTAGCTGGCATAGATCTATAGAAAGCATATGTACATCTAATTCATTTTTTCTATTATTTTTCCTATGTCCTCTCGATCGTTTTTTACGTTTAGTAGGACAAGTAAAAGAAGGATGATCCATAAAACCATCAATACATTTAACAACAACATGAGACATGTCACCATATTTTGCTACACGATCATTTAACCCAAAAGGATAAGCTGTACCAAGAGTATGGATCCAGAAATCCTCCTGTTTACGTAGTCTATTATTCTTCTCTTCTTTATTTAAATTTTCTAATTCTAAATTTTCTAAAATTGTGACAGTTATATCTGATATGGAACATTTACCATTACTACAATGTTGAACTAGATAGTTATTAGTTTTTTCATTATTAACTGTTGTCTTGTGTCCAGAAAATATTTTATATATGTTATTAGTTGTTTCCCCCACATATTGTAGGCAGCATTTATTACATTCTAATAGGTAAATTACATTGGTTGTTCTACAATTAACATTACCACGTAACTTGCATGCAAAATTTTTAT
Organism: Artemia franciscana; assembly: GCF_032884065.1. NCBI lineage: Eukaryota > Metazoa > Arthropoda > Branchiopoda > Anostraca > Artemiidae > Artemia > Artemia franciscana. The sequence continues at coordinate 22,225,254 of NC_088871.1, read as the reverse complement.
TATACAATGTACTTTTAACAGAAGTCCGTGGGACAAAATGATCTTGGCAAAGAAAACAACGCCCATAATGGTTCTGTAACCAGTTATGGACGGTTTCATAGTGTTTTTCCAGCCATTGAGCATTGGCACTAACTTGCTCTATGGTCTGATCCAAAGTTCTCTCTATTCTCAGCTGTGGTACCTTCTCTTCTTTCAACTGAATATTTAAAAATTAGGCAAAAATTGGTTGGGTTTTCAAATGTAATTTTGAAAATCGCATTTTCTATTTTACATGTCTTAAAAGTATGCTTTTGGCTTCCCTCTTCTTCTTCTTGTTTGGATTGTTGAAGAGATGCTTTGGCAAAATGTCATGACTCAATTTAAATTCCAGGCCTGCTGTGGGTGTAAGAAGCTGAGATTGAACTCCAAGTCCCATATTATCAAGCAGTGATTTAACCTTTTATTAATTTAATCTTAGTTATGGGTTAAAAATGAACTCTTTTTCCAAAAAGTGTAACGTAGATAAATGAGCAAAAGCAAATATACGAATGTTGCACCTTAAAATTGTAAGGTTTATGTCATTTTCCTTACAATTTGTTGTATTTCATGGATATTTACATTTTTTGTATTCTTTTCAATCCCTCCCCCCCCCCCAAAAAAAAGACGTAAAACTCTACATATCTACTTATAGCAATCATCTTGTTATTCTTGAAGATTAACATAATGGACAAAAAAAGGAAAACCAGGACATAACGGAAAAAAAAATACAATAAAGAATCAAGAGTCACCCGGCGCTGAAGTAAAGGACAGCAAAACATTCAGTGTATAAATATCTTCTAATTGAATTAATAACTTGAAATAATATCTGCGTAAAAATGCCTCAGTGATGGCATATTTTTGAAAAATCTTTATTTTAGAACATATCACGAGCTTCTCCACGTCTTAAGGAAATAGTGGACCACGAATATCTTCATAGAGGAGATGATTAATTTTTTTTGAATGCAAGCATCGCTTTATCCAGGAGTAGTCAATTTATGCCCACTTATCTGTGTTTCGTTTCAAATCATGTATAAAAAAGAAGTGAGACGATGAAAATAAAAAAAATTAAAACTAAAAAAAAACGACAATATTCGTTGTAAATGAAGAATTTTTTAAAGAAATTTAAAGTTTACTAGTTTGATTATGGAATGGGCCAAAAAAACTGGTTTTTGGCCATTACTATTGCACTTACACTGGCCCAGAATTATTACGAGATTTTTGAACCTTGTCTAATCAAATGAATTACAAGTACACCTCAACTATCCTAAAACGAAGAACAATTCGTATTTTAAGCCTTTTCAGATATTCATCTTGAACTTAAACATACTGTACCTGCTATTCTGTTCTGAACATACCGGGATTCCTATAATAAAACTGTTTAAGATTTATTGATGAGCCTCTGTAGTCAATTATTCAAATAAGTTCAGGCGCTTCGATGCCATTTGGAATTGAGCTGTGGAAATTAATATTGTGTATTTTATCTGGATCTCTAAATTAAGGTACCTTTTCTATCTGTTGCAAAAAGAAAAGTCGTCTACTTCCTATGGAAGCTTTAAATCTTGTTTTGCACTTCTTTTAAATGAAGTGCAAGTTTACAAGTTTCTCTAGGAGTTCGGCTGCAGTAATTCAAAAAAACCTTCTGCGATTTTTTTTTTATTAATTAGATTCACTGCTTGTCTCCCAAAATTGGTGTCAAATTGCTTGTCTCCTATAGTATATAAAATTCAGAGATGTTAATTTTGGGAAGGGAATTAGTATTAAAGTAAAACAGGGCAACAAATTTGGCAGACTTTCCTGATAATGACTTCAGAAATTCCTTTAAAAGTCAACAACAGTAAAACAAAACAATTTAGTTAACTTCTGCGTTTAAAAGAAATTTTGATTTCTTAAAAGGTTTTTCCAACTACTAAAATACCAAAACTAATGCACAAATTAGGAATTGGTTCACAAGCACACAAACAGATGTTGAGGTTCAATTAGGTTAAATTATCACCAGGTATACCTTGAAAACGTAAAAAAGTGGACCAGACTAAATTCAGTATCTAATCCTCCATAAATGAGTTCAAGAAACAGAAATCCATACAAAAATAGGATTATACAGAAAATAATCGTTTTCTTAGGTTACAAAAAAAAAACAAAAAAACGGAGTTTTCCCCTTAAACTTCTGAGACAGTAAATAAACGAAATTTGCCCTATTGTACAACACATTAACAGTCCCTTCCTCTTCCAGATCTCAATAATTCATTCCTAATTGTTAAATTTCTTTCAATTGTGCTCTATTATTGTTCTAGTTAAGCTGTCCAATAAAAGCAGAGGGGCGGTGGAAAAATGATTGCCTAAGTGAAATACATTTTTCAAAATAGAATATTAAATTTATTTTGCTTTGTCGAGTAGCCAAACACACATTCAAAAGTTTGTTTGGAATTCCAACACCCTACTTTCCCCACTCCTTAAGTATTTCGCTTTTCTACATTGTATACGTATGGCTTTTGTCATTCATATATGAGTGTGTCACTTATATATGCATCTGGTGTTACCCATCCAATTCAAATCTGTTGAGGTGGCTCAATTCAGGGTAACCCTATAAGTAGTATTTGATAAATTGTTTATGTATCTTACAATTCGATCAATGTAATAGAAAAAATTAAATGATTATTAAAAAGGATTTACAACAAAAAAATTTTCAAATACAACATAAAAATGAGTTTTTCAGCTACAATTGTTCTTTAAGCCACTCGAGGATGGTCACATAGTGGGTTTCCATCCAACCTATATTGATGGAAACTTGCTCGATTGCTTGATCCAAAGTCCTCATTGTTCCTAACTGTGGTGCCTTCTGTTCTTTCAGGCGAAGTAGCTAAAATTAGGGAAAATATGTGTTAAAGTTGCAATGTAGAAGATTAGACTCAACAAGAAAGTCTTAGGGCCTTGTTTTGTATAAAAATATTCATTTCACCAATAAAGCTTAGAAAGTTATACTTTGCACTTAATATGTCTGAATGGTATGCTTTTGTTGCAACTGAGATGGAACTCTGGGTCTCCTACTATCAATGAGAAATCAATCTTATTGCACCTTTTGAGGATGACTTTGGTTCTTCTTTCTAATCTGTTTTTGATTCCTGATTAGTCATAGGCTCCTGCCCGCTCCCCCTTTTTCTCCTTTTCCCATCATAAATCCAAAAGTACCCGTGGAAACAGTTAACAAATTCTTTGAAATTTAATGCAGAATACCTATTTTCCCGAGGAAGATTTTTACTTCAAATTTTCATACAAATACGCTTAATAATTGATTCTTTTTTACAAAATGAAACGTAGATAAATGTAAATGAAGTATTTTTGAAAGGACCTGGAAAAATATTAATTTTTAGAAAGTATGTGTAAATTAAAGGTTGTGTGTACTGCACACATACAGGGCCTAAAAACATTATGTGAATCTTGTGACTGCCCATGAAAAATAAAACAAAAGTCAAATTCAAACATTTGAAAATAAAGAACCGTCTTTTATTCATTTTCTACATCTGCATCCTGAAAATGGTAGTCAGAGTGCCAGATTCTTTATCGTGCACCCACCCATGTCGGAAGGTATGGTTATTTTTATTAGCCAGTTTAACAGCACAGCTTTGTTTCCTGTCCTCATTTTCCAGCCAGAAGATGTCTTGGTTGATTGTTGTGGAAGATGTCCAAAAATGGATGGAGGGAAAGGAAGAATCTCTTTTGTGAGGATCTTTGCAACTACTTTCTCATTTTCTTTGCCGTAGCTCAACTGACCAGTAATGATTCTCTTCAAGGCTGTTGCTTCAGAGCTCAGAAGATCGGTTCTAGGGACATTCTTCAATTTCTGAGTTTTTCTCTCTGAAGCGAAAGTTCGGAGTGCAACTTTTTTCACGTCGTTTTTCCTGTTGCATAGAAAGTCCTCAAACGCCTCTTTTCCTTTTGTGGCTACGCAAGTAATATAAGAAACAATCTTCTCATCGTCCACAACTTCTGACGTCACAATATTCACTAGGTCGAAGTCCACTCTGCTGAACGGATTGCCCAATTTAGTGAAAATGTCTCAAACTCTTTCTTGCGAAAGTTTTAATCCTTGTCGTTGTCGACTGATTTTCTTCGTGATGTTTCAATGTCTCTGTGGATACATTGACTACTTGCAGGAAACAATTCCTGATGGCAGTGGAAATCGGTAGGAATCCAAGCTTCAGTCTGTCTCTCATCCATTTGTTCTCCTATTATTTCGGCTGTCATCTTTGCATTCTTGCTCACTGTACATTCTAGTATCTGATCAGATCAGGTAGCCGTGAACCTGGTATGCGTTCTCTTCACTGCAAAGTATCCTTTCATGAGCTTCCTGTCTACATCAGGAAAGGTTTTTGGTAAACTTCGCATGTCTGATAGGTACATGTCTGATATACTGAGGATGATCAGCCACCGCCACGTATGGCAACATCCGAACAGTTGCTGTCAAATGAGACTCACAGTCACAGTTTCGTTCAGTATGAATGAATTGTATCGCTATTTCAAGTATTTCCAAGAACTGCCGCCAGAAACCAAACATGGGTGACGCATTTCGCTGAATATCGATGGTACTGATTATGGGAGCCTAAGCGATTGAGGTATCGCTCGCCTCCTGAAGTGCAGTTTGCGCGTTAGCACCGTTTGCGAATGAAGTCGTGAATAACTCAATGGCACTACCCAGTTGGTCCAGACGGGATAAGTCTTCTTGTGCTTCGGAGTAATTCTCTTCCAAAGACTCCCTGTAGAGGGCTAGCAAGACCTCGCACAATATGCAGCAGGCATTGATAGCTTGGTAGTAGCCTTTCCTTTGAAATACCATTCCGCAAGTACCAGGAAGCAGCAGCTTTGCCTGCACTATAATATCTTTGAGTCCAGAGCTGTCCATTATCTTACCAACTGCCTTGAGATAGTTGGGCAGGGGGTGAATGACATTGTCATTAGGTTAAACACAACAATGAAATCCTCTTGGCTATATCTCAGACCTAAATAACACTAATTAACTGGTGTTTACCATTACTTTGATAGTATTACACCATCACTTCAGGGTCAATGACTTTCTATCCGTCCAGGAATGATTAATTCTACCTGCTGTCACGTGATGAAAAGAAAACTCCCCGCTAGGCAGCAAGTTACTAAATAAAATTCCTATTATCGGGTAAACTCGCTAAAATAGTTGCAGACCCCCCAGATACAATAACCTACTTTTTTTCTTAGCTCAATGTGTTGGGAATTAAACGAGCTTTCTTTTTTAGTATAGAAAAAAAAAACTTTATCTAGAAAAAAATTCGAGTTTTTAGCTTTTCTGTTAAAAATTTGTTGACAAAAATCGGATTTTTTTTTAAAACTACAGTAAAAAGTGTACTATTTTCTTATTTTTTTACCAACAAAAATCATATTCGTGTAGCCTCTAGTCTCTTCTTTTTATTGATGTAAGAGTAAGCTGGGTTTGACTAATCTTATCTGTAAAAAAATTAAATCATCGATCCCCATTATAGGCCAAATTTGGTGTTTTTGGCCTATATTTCAGAAACGCCCCAAAGACGAACATGCGCCCTACGATATTCGTTTTCAGCATGGTAAACTACCATGGGATCCAACCTTAACATTTTTGTACCTTCCGGCATGGGTACTATTCGAAATAAGCGAGATACAGAATCTGGCGCTCTGACTATGAGCATTCGCTATAATAACACAATTTAGTACTAAGAACTTTATTGATGAGTCTGTTTAGTAGTCTATTATCCAAATCAGTTTTCTTGTATCAAGCAGATTAAACTTATATATTGAAGTTATAAGCGTATCTGCTGTCTGGATTTCAGAAATGATGCACTGTTTTTATTTCCTGTAAAAACATACTACAAAAAGGAAGACAAAAAAAATTTTCAAATCTTGTTTTGCGCTGCTTTTACTTGAAATACAGGGAAATTTTTTGAAAAAAAGTCTTGTAAAATGAGCCTTTCCTTTAGTAAATAAAAAAAAGTCAATGTGGTGGAGGAGTCAGTATTCAGGTAAAATGTTCTCTACCTCTGGTGCTAACCATCCTTTTAAAACCTCAAAGCTGAGGGATTTACAAAATCATAGTGACAGTAAATGAGTCTTGAATAAAAAATTTGTTACCCATCAGTCCACTAAAGATTACCAAGCAAGATTATGTCACATTGCTTTATTTTCTTTCTTTAAAAAAAAGAGTTTATTTCTTCTTTATTTTCTTCTTAAGTTAAAATAAGTTCTTCTTGAGGAATAAATATATAAAAATTAATACAAAAATTTTGATTTAAATTATATAGGTATCCTAACGAAATAATGATTTATTACCTGTATGAGGTCCCTTTCTTGATTATAAAATCTCGACAGTTCTTGAATCAGCAAAATTGCAGTATGGTAGCCACCAGTACTAAAATATAGGATTAAATCAAGAACTGCTCAAAACAGAAGTTTAATATATGCGATTAGTTGCTTCCTCTTCACCAAATAACTGTGAAAGTTGAAATTAATAAAATGTAGTGTCAACTCAGATACAAAATGGATAAAGTCAAATATTTTTTCTAAGAATTCTAGGAAAGTAGGTGTTGCGATTTAGTGGTTTTTTTCTCTGTTCGGATTTTTGATCAAAGCTCTACAAGCTATGGAAAGACCGCCCAATCAATTCTAAATAGTTTGACCACACAAACAAAAAGAGCATAATAGAAGAGATAGGGGGATACTTCAAGTTATCAGATCGCCTTAACGATGAATTTGTAGTACAATTTTACATCTTCATTTTCAAATCTTTTCTATCCGCTATAAATGAAACAATTTAGAAAGAAGAACAAGAAGAAGAACAAGAAGAAAGAACAACAAAGAAGAAACAAAAGATATATTATTACATAGGACAGCAGGAAGATGGCCGTGCAACTGTAAAAAAAAAGAAAGAAGAACAAGAAAGAAAATAGAGAGATTTCAAATCAAGCAAGGGTTTAAGTGAAAAACAGTTAGTTTCCTGAATATGAGTCCTTGCTTTATCATAAAGTTTTGAAAGTGGCTTCAGAGACCAGGTAAAAGTTGACATCCAAATAACAGAACAATATGAAACATAGGACTGAACTAGGCTGCAGAACAAGAGTCTAAGAATTGACCCTGGAAATATATATTTGAGCTTTCTAAGGATTCCGAGACTCCCGGAGACTTTCATTTTAATCAGGTCAATATCATACGTGAACGAAAGATTTTCGTCAAGCAAGATGCCTAGGAATCGAACGTAACGATCCTTAGGTCTACTTAGATAATCCCTTATTACTTTAGCCGTGGTCGCTCTTTGTCTATCATTAGCGAACAAAACGTTTTGACTTCTGACACTTTATGCCTCAGCTCAACATGCGGTGATATAGTTTGCGAATTCTTAGCTGAATTATTACCGATTTTTATACCGATCTTGCAAATACGATAATAATTTTGTTTCTTCCATCGTAAGACAAGGCGTATCAACCTGTTCTTAGGTCTGTAACCGGAATTTTTTTTTTACAAATAGCTCAGTAGTAGAGCATTTGACTGCAAATTGCAGGTTACCGGTTGAAACCCGTTTGTCCCCTAATTTGTTTATCCCATATTGTCAATTGGTTAGAATTTCCGTATGGTCTTTCATACTCACTTCCATTAATATGAGTTTTCTCTTAATCAGAAATGATGAATAAGAATTATAGTATTGCCTGTCCGAAATTCTAACACAATCCCTGCAATAAATTAGTTTCGAATGATTCGGCTTAAGCAACACTTTTACAGAGAAAATTTCGCTATCGATCAGTAATCACATGATCAAAGGCTACTCCTTAGCGTTGAAAAAACAACAACAAAATAGTATCAAAGGAAGGGACTAAATTGACTTTGCAGCCAGTTGAACTTTATTCTTTTCAATCGTAGACAAAAAAAAAAAAAAAACTGGGACAAAACCAAAGTGTTGCTCTCACAACACAATTATAAAAAATGTTCTTTTTCTAACAAGAATATAAACAACTTCAGTGGTCTTAGCTTTAAAGGAATGCTTTAGATTGCATAAAGAAATTTCATACAGCCTTTGAAACATCACAGACAAAATAATATCTTTTTTGATGAAATTTTGTATTTTTGTAAAAGGGAACTTGGGAACTCAGCAGCAAGTCTCTCAGCACTCTGAAGTGCTGTATTTGAGGGTGTAATTTTAATTATAGAAACTCACCCTCCCTTTTGCAGATGTTTTGTCCCTTACTCATAACCCCGGATCATTATGCTTACTGTGAAATGCAAAATCCTTATATGTGTGTATGTTACTTTGAATGTCCGAGATCTGGTTAATGTCGGCATTCACAGGGTGAATGTCCAAAATTCCCTTTTCTCAGCTTTGATTCCATTGGCTTTGCAAATCAACTTTTTCCGTCTGATGCAAGCATTGATGGTAAAGGTTAAAGTTAGGTTAGCTCGGTTTGGGTCATGGGCAGATCTACAGAAAAATCTTGGGGGATGTCCAATGTGACAAGGGTGTCAATGAGCAAAGTCTTGGAGTGATGGTCAGTGTGACAAAGGTGCCAATATTTTACCAAATTGACAAATTTATTCTTGAAAAAGAGTAAAAAAACAGAATCAAACTAGGAATAAGGGCACCAGAAAAATCTTGGGGAGGGGTGTCACCTTCTGCCCTCTGGTACTACCACTGGGTTAGGTCAAATTAGGCTATAAGTCTCAGAAATCGGTTTAACACCTAACCTGTAACCATCAAACCTTGCATAAAACTGAAAAAGTTGACTAGCAACATCGACTAAATCTGAGGAGAAAAAAAAATATTTCGGACAATCATCGGTGAATGTGAGTTTTTACCAATTTTGGTCAATCACGGTAACATATCGGAGAGGTCAGAGTTGAAGTGGACAAATTTGGCCGATAAAAATATCTTATTTGCTTATGAATAGAAATTTGAAAATTTATGGTCTCTAGATACCTCTCTGAATAAGGAATGCTTGACAATTTTTTCAGATTTTTTGTTCATTTGAATTTGCTCAAAATGTACATTTAAAACTTTTGGTCAGCGTCCGAACCGACCCCACCTAGTGAGGTAGGTTCGGACAAGGTAGTGCTTGAGCCGGATAATGTGCAAAAAAATTGCCAAAAACCTATCGGCAGTACTGCAGAAACAGTAAATTTGGCCATAGAACAGCATTTTTTTTTGTTTCTTTGAGTGAAGTAGTATGAAAATAAAAACTTGGCTGATTAAGAAATATTGTGTTGTAGAAAATCAAGTTCCTAGCGAAAGGTTTGAGTCCCTTTGCTAATTCATCGACAGAAAAGGGTTTTGGCAGACTTTTGAAAATGTCCGAAAGATCTACATCTGCGGGAAGACAAGTCTTTACATCCTCTTGCACATTGAAACTAATCGTAGTTTCACCGTCTGTAATCTCTTGCACTATGCCAAGATAGCAGCGGGCTGACTTCTTAAGATGGTACCTGACAAGGATGTCATCTTCTACTGACAAGGAAGATAGACTGAACGACAGGTCATCACTATCGTCTACTTCACCAAGATGTGATAATTCATCAGACGAAAGGGTGTCTCCTTAGTTTTTTTCTCTCCATTTCCATTCATTTTCGCCTCTATTTCTTTCTTTTCTGGAGTGTCAGTGAGTATTCTGGTTCTGCCTGTTTTGAGGCGCTTACTGCTTGAGAACTTGCGTGGAGATATCCCATAAGCAGGAAAGGTCTAATTATTTCTGGAGTTATTCTTGAACTGACTTTTTAGTTCAGTGGTCGATGGCCTGGGAGGAGTACTTGCTATAAAAAGTCCAGCTTCGGGGTACTTAGAAATAACAAAATCAGCACTTACCAGCTATTGGAATAATATTAAATGGACGAGAGAGTAATTTTGGTCTAATATTCAACCAGAGGATTTTATCATATTCAGATAAACTAGGAACTTGAATAAATAAAGATTATTCTTAAAATACAATTTCTTAAACCACATTGGTGTACCACATAAAGAATGAAAAGATCAAATCGGGCATTTTAAAGGCCAAATGAAAATACTGAAGAAAACACAGAAATTGAATATTTCGAGAGAAGAATCGCCTCTCTTCTTCAGCGTGTACAAAATAATGTGATCAAGGCAAAAACGAAAACTAAAAAACAAGCACGGAAAGTACAACAAAACCAATGAAAGAAAACCACCAAAAATTAAATAAAGTTCAATAAAAGACTAAAAATTTTCAAAATTAAAATCAAATACCTAACAAACAATAAAGTGAGTTATTCACCAATATCTACGATTTGCACAAAATTCAAACATATTTGAACTGCCAACGACGAATACTAACGAGCAAC
>NC_088871.1:22197404-22209904 GCF_032884065.1 Artemia franciscana | reverse complement strand
TCTTTTATATCTTTTCTTTAAGCATCATATTAACCATCTTAAAAAGGAATTCTCCAGAAGCTTAGGGACCTACAGACTTTTAATAATTTTTCCAGGGTCAGTCTTTAGAATCCTATTCTACAGCGTTGTTTAGCATTATATTTCGGATGTCAACTTTTCCCTCGTTACTGAAGCCACTTTCAAAACTATATAACAAAGCAAATACTCTTATAAAGAATATTAAATGTTCCCTACTTAAGGCCTTGCTTGATTTGAGATCTCTTTATTTTTCTGTCTTGTGCTTCTTTCATTTTTGTAGGTTGCATGGCCAGCTTCCTGCTGCTCAATATAGTATTATATCATATAGTATTATATCTTCTGAGCAATCGATCTATCATTTCCACACATCAAACACCTTAGAGATACCTCATACTCCCTCAATACGGCCTGAGTTCAACCCTCTGATAGCTTATAACCTGATTTGGAACATCCTACCGGTATCTGCACAGGGCTCTCATTTATTTGGTATCTTCAAAAAGTATGATGGTGAATTTCTTGCTAATAATTTAAGTTTTCCCTGGTTTTTACGTAGAGTTGATTGTCACCAGATCTGTTATTTATTTGAGTAGGGAGGATCATATACTACTCCCATGCCTATCTTGGATGTTCTGTATCTTTTATTTATGTATTTTTTGGTAGTTTTTTGGTAGCTGAAGATAGTTCAGCTCGGTGATGTGAGTGTATTATTTTTAAAATGTTTGATGGATGTATATGTTTAATTTTTCGTTCTGTTTTTTCCCTGTTTTGTCTAGGCCACAAGTTGAAGTATTTGTTGTTTTTTATTTTGTTGTCTATAAAACACTTTGGATGTTTTTATTTTATAAATTCAATTCAATTAGGAATCTTCCTTGAACGATTGTCTTTTCACGCCACTTATAATCCCCAAACTCAAAGGCTAGAGTGGAGGAGAAAACCTTTGACTATCATCAAACGATACTCTTGTCTATAATCAGATTTTTTTTGTAGATGGCGCCTCTCTAGCATTCAGATAACCTCCTATACCAAACCTATAACAAAGGCAAGAATATTAAATTGCAGGCATTTGAAGAAGATAAAAGATACTATTAACTCAAGAGATTTCAGAATTAACTAACTTCAAAAAATAAAAATAACAATATATCTTGCTGGAGGTTTGTTCTCTTCGAGGGTGATGATGATTGGCCCCGACAAATCCAAGATCTTTCATTCCGTGTTTCTATAATTACATATCATATTTTCAGATACAGTTCAAGAATCAATAGATTTTGATTTAAGGTCATCCTTGTCTAGCAAAATGGCTTTGCATCCATCTGATTTGACTGGAAGAGTCACTATCTAGTCGGAATTTGCAGCCGCTGCAAAATTAGTGAATTTTTTTAAGACGTGTCCTAAATCTTAGCCAAAGAGAAAAATAAGAAAGAGAGCTAAAAGAAGGGACAAAATGTATATTTAATTGATATTAAGGCCAGGATTAAAGCAATATATTTCAAGAGCAAGTGGTGTTAAATATTTGGAAAGAACATTTATCAGATAATTAGGGCCAAGGACCTAGCATTTCTGAAGAATTTGAAGATAATTAGTAATATTCCATGTAGAAAATTATACACACAAGTAACCAATACGCTGTTTATGTTTCTTGAAAAAAACAGCTTCTGAAGATGAACTCGACCAAATTGTTGTTTGTAGTGGGATTCCATTGGTATTGAGATTTTGATTTTAGTTGATTTATGTTGACTCCAGGCTGAAAATTTGAGCGATACTTTCCAGGAACAGTTGAATACTCAACTGGAGAGTTTAAATTCTGACAATGTAGAGGATGAACCGAATAATTTTAGAAAAACAATTTGTGAATATTGCTGATTGTGTCATAGGTAAGAAAGTTTGGACTGAAGCTAGGAATATTAGTGAAAAGGCTTTATGTTTAATAAAATGAGAGGGGGCTTGTACAAGAATTATCTTAGCCATAAATCATATGAGAGCAAAAAGAATGTAATGAAAATGGAGAAAGCATTAAGATATAAACTAAGGAGGTGTGAAATGGAGGCCATGGATAAAATTGCCGAGGATCTGGAAGAAGTAACTATACGACACAAATGGCACAGCAATAAAATGTTGTACTGGCATGCTAATGTATTGAAAGGGAGTGGTCAATCCGAACTTGTCACAGTTAAGATAGGAACAGGGCCACAATCTATCTATATATATAACAATAAGTTGTCTGTGTGTGTGTTTGTGTGTGTCTGGGTCTGTCGGGGGACGTCATGTTTGTGTGTCGACTGACGTCATGTTTTCGACTGACGTCATTTTAAGGATTGAACTGTATGCATCATAAAGTTGTTTGTCGACTGACGTCATGTTTGTCAACTGATAAAATTACATACCGGGACAACGGGACACAAATGACGACCGGGACACAGGGAATATAAATGACGACCGGGAACCTCAAAAAGAAATTACAGACTGGGACGACACCCGGACACAAATCACGACCGGGACACAGGGGATATAAATGACGACCGGGACACAGGGGATATAAATGACGACCGGGACACAGGGACACAACTACAACAGGGACGCCGGGGGCACAGGCGGGATATATAAATGACGACCGGGACACAGGGATTGTTCGAATAGAAATTACAGATCGGGACACCGGGACACAGGGAATATAAATGACGACCGGGACAGTCAAAGAAAAATTACAAACTGGGACACCGGGACACAAATGACGACTGGGACACAGGGAATATAAATGACGACTGGGACACAGGGACACATCATTAGAATAATGAGGTATAGATCTGAATACGGATTGTTTTTCCCATGGACAATTATATGTTGCATGTTCAAGAGTCAGTAAACCTGACAATCTATTTATATGCATAGACAATGGGACAGGGAAGAATGTTGTATATTCGCATGTTTTACGTAGTTAAAAACATATATATATATATATATCTATCTCTATTCAAAGGTGGGACACAGGGACAAAACTACAATGGCGCGTAACTAATATGGCGCGTGACAACTTACGCGCGCGGCGGGGCTTGGGGGGCGCAAAGCGCCCCACCAACTAGGTGTTGGGGTGGCGCGAAGTGCCACCCCAACAGCTAGTCTATATATATATATATATTTATATAAATAAGTTGTCTGTGTTTGTCTGTCTGTCGACTGACGTCATGTTTGTGTGTCGACTGACGTCATGTTTTCGACTGACGAAATTACAGACTGGGACATCGGGATACAAATGACGACCGGGACACCGGCACATCTATATATATAAAAATAAGTTGTCTGTCTGTCTGTGGATCAGGTGACGTCATGTTTCTGTGTTGACTGACGTCATGAAATTAGTTGTCGTCATTTTTGCTTTGACGGTGACGTCATTAACGGTATTTGAACGCAAAACCGCACAGTTAGATGAAAATCCACCTGGACAGCGAGAGTCAAAACATATCAAAGCTGAAAATGATAGCGATGATGATTGGGTTTGGGATTTTGACTTGGATAAGGTCATCAATGCCTACAAGATTTAAGTTAAAAAAACAAAGGTTCGTCGATATGTACTTCGTAGTGACGCTGAAAAATAAAGAAGAAAAAGAAAACTGAAAAAAGAAAAAAGGTAAAAAACTAAAAAAAAAACTAAAAAGAAAAAACACTCAAAGAGAAATTACAGACCGGGACACAAATGACGACCGAGACAGAGGGAATATAAGTGACGACCTGGAACCTCAAAGAGAAATTACAGACCGGGACACAAATGACGACCGGGACACAGGGAATATAAATGACGACCGGGACAGAGGGACACAACTACAACGGGGACGCCGGGGGCACAGGCGGGATATATAAATGACGACCGGGACACAGGGATTGTTCGAATAGAAATTACAGACCGGGACACCGGGACACAGGGAATATAAATGACGACCGGGACACTCAAAGAGAAATTACAAACTGGGACACAGGGACACAAATGACGACCGGGACACAGGGAATATAAATGACGACCGGGACACAGGGACACATCATTAGAATAATGAGGTATAGATCTGAATACGGATTGTTTTTCCCATGGACAATTATATGTTGCATGTTCAAGAGTCAGTAAACCTGACAATCTATTTATATGCACAGACAATGGGACAGCGAAGAATGTTGTATATTCGCAAGTTTTACATAGTTAAAAACATATATATGTATATATATATATATCTATTTATATTCACAGGTGGGACATAGGGACACAACTACAATGGCGCGTAACTAATATGGCGCGTAACGTTTTACGCACGCACTGGGGCTTGGGGGGTGCGAAGCACCCCCACCTACTAGGTGTTGGGGTGGCACGAAGCGCCACCCCAACAGCTAGTTAGTGATAAAGAAAGAGTTAAAGTTAGATTGGTAGAACATTTTGAGAATGTGCTATAAGCCGAGAAAGAGTTGCTGAAAAAGATATATAGGAAAATGAAAAAGTTTGTGATACCTTGGATGTGAAGGAAGACTTTTTTTGTGAGGAAGAATTAGCAATAATTCTAAAAGGATTAAAATATAGTAAGGCTCCAGGTGCTTATAATGTGGTAAATAAGTTTCTCAAATATGGCGGCTCTGAGGTTAGAAATAAGCTACTGAAGATTATGAATATGATTTCTAATAAGGTGGAAGTACCTAGCTTTTTTAGGAAAACCTTAATCAAAGCACTGTATAAGAAAGGTGATAAGCGTGAGTCTGATAATTATCAAGGCCATAGTCTGGTCTCTGAAGGTAGCAAATTACCTAGTATTAGATACTTTTTAGACTGAGAAATGTAGCAGACAAAGTTTTAAGAGAAGAAAAGTACGGTTTAAGAAAAGGTAGATGATGTGTCGACCAAATTTTCATTCTTAGGTTAATAATCTAATCAAGAAGTGCTAGAGTTGTCAAACACCTCTGGTCCTCACTTATCGATTATGTGTTGATTCTGCGAATAAAATAGGTTTAGCGAAGGTCTTATCCTTGTATGGTATACCAGACAAATACATTAGAATAATTAGTGCTATGCACGAGATATATATATATATATATATATATAATATATATATATATTAGCATATATATATATATTATATATATATATATATATATATATATATATATATATATATATATATATATATATATATATATATTACATATATATATATATATATATATATATATATATATATATATATATATATATATATATATATATATATATATATATATATATATATATATATATATATATATATATATATATATATATATATATATATATATATATATATATATATATATATATATATATATATATATATATATATATATATATATATATATATATATATATATATATATATATATATATATATATATATATATATCTTGTGCAAAACAGAAGTCAGAAGTTCAGAAAAACATTGATTTTTTATGTAAGTAATTGGGCTGATCTTATATATCTCCATCAATATTTTTCTCGCGCTAGGCAGTTGAATGGAAGCTATTAATCTTTTTCTAATCTAGAAAAAAGTACAAACAACTGAATCCTAAAATTAATAAGGGCCTCAATTTTTATATATTACTTAAACTTACCATTCCAAGGTATTAGTCCAGCTAACAAAAACTTTCTTTGCTTCTTCTACGCATGGAGCAAAATTCGTTCCACATGCAATTCTAACAGCATTTTTTCTTAAACGCAAATCCAAATGCTTATCCTTAGGATTTTCATTGAAGGTATATAATTCATACAAATGTAAAGCCAAGCGTTGAATATGGCTCTGAAATAGAAAAGCACTTTTTGTGAACTGGAAATAAGGAAAACATAAATATTGGGTGTTATAATTACTTGGTTCAATTTTGGTATAAACCCTTATTTACTACACTCAGAAGTAGTTATATTTTCTCTGACCTTTCTATGGTATTGCTGCATTATTTCAAATATTTAAAAAAGTTAATTTCCTGTTGGATGACAATCAGATACATTTTTACTTTTTCTAGCCTATCCACTGTTTTGATAGTCTACTTATAATATTATTTTGCATTTGATCGTTGATTGCTCATCAGTTAAGAAATCAGAAAATAATTATGCAGTTGCTACTTTATTTTAACTCTGCATATATTTTGGTTGATCTAGTGAGTACTTGCAAAAGGAAAATAGAAACAATTTGAAAATTCAACAAAGAGACCTACTAAGAAGCATGGCAAACTGTTAAGAAATGAATCTCAAGTATGTCACTGAAAAATAGCGACATCACCATCTGGCATTACCCAAAAAGAATCATGAAGCTAAATACAGTACCGTTATGCATAAACGAGTGCAGTCCACTTTATTGGGAAATTGAGCTGCAGATGCCATCTAGAACCCTTCTTTCTGCTTTGATTAGTCTTCTGATAAGTTTATCAGTTCGTTTGTTTCGAAGATAAAGATTTTGTATTTACCTACCATTTTAGTCCCATTTTAGCCATTTGTAATTAAGCATGAACGTGTTCGGTCCATTTAAACTTACTTCCCCGGTCTGAGTACGTTTATAAATTTTGTTTATCTAAACAATCTGGGACTGAGTACATCTAGTTTTATCAGCATCATTAGTGTTGCTGTAAAGTAAAAGAAAGTATCAAATACTATTTTAGACATTTTGTTTATACAAACACACAGGTTTTTGTTTTGGCTTGTTTTGAGATTTAGGTATCTAGCGGGTTATAAGTTTATCAGCAAGATGTCTGCCTATAATAACGAAATAAAGTTTGGAGAAAACCTGCCATACAAGATACTGGTGGTGACCTGGGTTTGATCTGGTGGTGATAGCCTAAAGATGTACACGTCATCTAAACAGAACCTAAGTGAGGATAGAACCGCGGAAAAGGTCGAATATTTTTTAAATATTTATTGCCAGATGACCAAGGTATAACAAAAAGGTTTGTAAGAAGTGTTTTATGACAACTTTTCGCTTGACAAGTATAAAGCATGGAACTGTAAAAGCATGGAAGCTTACAGCTTCTACTCCTCCAAGAGCATCAAATGAAACAATGAAACATCCTTAGAAACAGTGGAAGAAATAAAAGAATATATATATGGAGGGTCCCAGCTTACAAATTCCATAATTCAAGACAGAGCATTTCATCGACAAGAGGTATGATCTGAATGTTGAAGCCCAGATAACTGCTGCGAAGGAATTTGAAAACAATGCTCTCTTTAAGAGAATTTTCTGTGATTATTTCAATCTTGGTTTTACTGGACCAGCAAAGGATCTTTGTGCCGTCTGCCACAAACGACAAGGCTAAAGAACCAGTCAGAACAGAAAAAGCCACCCATGAATCTGCTTTCACCAATAATTTAAAAAAAGTAGATATATCATCAGCAAAAATTGGTGAAAAAAAACAACAAGAGGTATCGTGCTTTGACCTGCCGCAGTGCCTAGCAACACCAAATCTTAGAATGAAATTTTTTTTTCTATACATGGCAGCGTGAACCTTCAATCTCACAGTTCATGTCACTTCTCATAATAAACCAAGTTCATTACTGACCTCTAGCATATAGCAGAGGGTGACAAAGGGGCAAGTGATGTGGCATCATTGTTGTTCATCGGTCTATGTAATCTCGCTCGGTCCTTAGAAACTCTGACACTTTATTCTAACACCTATAGCTCACAAAACAGAAATATGTTTGTGTCGATAATATTTTTTTGCTATACATCTTACTTAGCTGGTAATACCTTGTCACATTTTGATTAGAAATTCCTAAAGCCAGGTCATACCCACTAATTTTTTAATAAGGTTGGGTTTAAGAGCTCACAACATTCAAAGTATTAAAAAAAAACCTGAAGTATGTATATCAAAAGCATTCTTTAGATCAAAATCATTTTCCCCTTTTTAGTCCATGTATAAGGCCTGGTTTTTTAAAAGTTTATTTTTAAATATTTCCGTGACAAGTCACATTATATTCAGTATGAGAAACATTTTCGAATTTTGAAGTTTAAGACAAACATAGAAGATGAAAATTCTTTAGAGTATGAGCTTGCGGAAAAAGGGAAAAACAACAACAAAAGTGCTGATACCCGAATAAGCAAGAGGGAAATCAATCTGTAAATCAAAATGCGAAGATATTATGACGCTGTTGCCACTACTTGATGAGCAGTATCATTCGTCTTATAAGAGCCTCATATAAAACACTTCATCAGTAGACTTGCTGACTGAGATATTCGAGCCCCTTGAAGCGCTGTGATCCTGATACTTCTTGTTCCTATACTTTCTGGCTTGTTCTTATATTTATCCTCGATACTGATTTTTGGCTATTACTATTTTTACTTTTGTTTATTATAAAGAATGAAAACATAGAATAAACACGTTTGTGCGATCTATTTTTCCTATTTCTGGTAAAATCGTATTTCGCTTAAAGGTTTTCACTCTATTTCTTTCACACTGCAAGCAATACACTAATGACAGCACCTTCATAAAAAAAGCAGGTAAAGTTTGCCTAGATAATCGTTTTAAAAGACCTTTCAAGCATATTTTGATTTGTCTGAATTTTCAAGTTTATTTTCGTTCTCCTGTAAAATTAGAAAAAGTGGAGTGAGAACACTTATACACAACGGTAAGGAATATAAACTCTATATAATATGATTGTATTTCTTACATTTATTCTTAGTCTTGTTTTAAACAGAGTTCAAGGCAAATTAACTACGCTCCCCAAAATGAAGAAATTGCTGAGGCGTACACTTTGCGTATATATTTTTTTTTACTAGCTCACTCTGCAAACTCTCCCAATCCATGTAGCACATAATAGTGATATGTTTACTTTAAAAAGCTAAAGAGAGCTGAACCCAAATAAGCATATGACGCAAATCCATTTAACATCTTACAGAAACATGGCAAGAGCCACGTGGCTGCTGCGTGCACACCTTATATAATGGAGGAATCAAATCGTTCAGGAGACGATAAAAACTAATTTGATTATACAATTGTTTAGATGAAAATACCTAATAATTCCACATGACTCAGAATCCTTTTTTATGCGTAGATCAGTGATATACGAGATATTATCAGAAATACTACGAGTTATTACGAGATGCGTTTTTCTTATATTGCCAGGCAGGTATTAGAGATGGAATTTTGTCACCAGACGACGCAGCATGAAAAACTGTATCAGACATACTTACAAAGTCATTTCTAGTAAAAATTCATTATTCGATGTGTGCATGCAGCAGCCACGGAAAGAAAATTCGAGAAAACTGTTTTTTATACACAGCAAAGGAAACAAGGTTTTCCATTGGCGGATTCATTTCTCGTTCCATCTTTTAAGTGTCAAATGAAAACGTGAATTTGAATCTTTGATTAATTGCGATCTTTACTAGGTATGAATAAAGTATTTTCAAATAGTTCTAATCTTTTTGGGTGACGCTCTGCGTTCAGGGCACTAGCAGTTTTTAGTTTTAATTAAACTTATTTTGATTCGCCAAAGTCTCTTCTCATCAGTTTTTCAAATTCTAAGAAGACATACATTCAAAAGCTCTCCAGCTTCAGTTCCTGATAATAGATTTTGCATTCTTTCAAAGTTCTTCCATGCAGTTTCGCAAGGAAGCCAATCGAATTCCTTCTTCGAATAACTTGTTAGATCCAGTGCTTGTTTGTAAGTATTCACTAAGAGACTTGCACTAGCCAAGTTCAAAGCATCGTCAATAATTTGCGCTCTGTTCATAACGTGAATTTTTTGGTGATTATTTTCTAATTGATGCTGTATTAGGTCCCAGTTCATTTCATCGTAATCCACACGGTAATATCCTGAAATAACGTTCAAAGTTAAAATCAACGTTCAAATATAAATTAAATTTCCTATTATTATTATTATTATAGGCGTGTCCAGAGTTAGGGGAAATCTTTTGGCGTGTATCTCATCGAAATAGCAAGTTCTTTAGGATTTGTCTCATTATCTCGTACAATTTATTTGTAAGTAGTTTTACTTTTTATTTTTTTAATTTCTTCCTCCAAAACTATTTTCTCACGAATTTACTCATTTTTACCAGCCTATGCTATACATTAATCTTTACTAGCAATTGGTAATTAAGGAAATGTCGTAGGTACTTACAAAATAAGGAACAAAGATTAGAAAATCAGGATAGTAAAGTTTTTAATAATTGACAAAAATCTGTCGGGGTAGTATCTTAAAATAAAATACTATTGCCAATTAATCAATCATTTTTTGATTAATGAATTGACCAACCAATTAAGGTGAATGCCAATAATTTCCTGTAAAAATTTAAGCTTTTCCATGAAACTCATCTCTTTGCAAAATTTATGAATTTGGAAAACAAAACAGTTTCTATAGATTTTGGTCTCGTTGATAGCATTAAGAGGGAATAAATTGAATTTTGGAGAGTTGAATACCAATTCATACCTGATCTGAAGTACAAATTGAACTCGTATTCACGAATTGAATTAGGATTACAGCTGTTCCACAACTTAAAAGACTGTTAAATTAATATTTATTGAAACTTTCAAACTAGGCGCTGATATCTTAAATTCCTGTTCCTAAAAATGGTCTCATGTGATCTTGATTTGCAAAAACTTTTTGTACAGTAGAATTTTTTCGAAGAATGAAGATTGTTTTCAGTAAAGTACAAATAATGTTCCGATCTTAAGAAGGCAAAGGGAGCACTATTCTTATTTGAAATAGTTTCTCTTCGCTTTGGTTTTGACTTGATTAATTATTGTAATTCCTATTCGTTTTAGGTGTCTTTTATTTATTGATTCTGACTTATGGTAGATTATCGTTTGTAAAAGAATTTAACTTTACTTCTGCTCATCTTTGGTTTAATGTAGCTCTGAAATTCTTTTTGAAAAACTTTTTTATTGGAAATTTTTAGTATTTTCCTTCTATTTTTTAATTTACATAGAGCATTTCAAGGTTTAATAAAAAAATATTTGAAATCTTTTTGGTTTTATCTGTAAGAATCGAGATTTTGGCTTGCTATTAATATGTTGGACAGAATTTTGCGCCAATTTATAATAATATTAATACTTCAATGATTTGAATTGAAGGATATAAAAAAATATTCAAATTATTGGGCTGAAATTCTTTATAATTTTTCAGTTTTTACAACCTTGAGTATATACAAATATTATTCGACTATCCCCCTCCGATTGCCCTTGAAGTTTCTAATTAGTTCCCTTCACATTTTCTAAGGTATCACATATAAACCTATTGATAACCTCGGATGTATATTGTGCGTTCTAATTTGGATCTGTTCCAGAATTAACATGCCTAACAACTTTAACTTATTGCCGTTGGGCGTTCCTGGGATATTGCAGATATGTCCTTAGAACAAGACTATATGCAGACATTTTTTTTTACTTTAACATCCCATAGTCATACTCTAAAGTCCAACGTAATACTTTGACTTTTTCCTGAGATATTGCAAACACATCTTTATAACAATCCAAGTACACATAGCTTATCTTGATTTAGTTTTACACCCACCTGAATTTTCCCTGAAAGTGTCAACTTTATACCCAATTCCATTCCTAAGACATTGCGTCTGTACCATATTGACAACCTAGATACATTTTAACTTTTTGATTTAGTTCAATGTCAAAAATCTTATTAGGTCGGATTATCTGTGACAATGAGTACCAAAAAATGCATATTTATAATCTATAACAAATCAAAAGTTGGTCAACCCTTTGGAGTCGATTTCCATATGACTTGTGAAACTTTCATTTGATTTTGCTTCCTGTTTCTTCGTGTTCTTGGAAACATAAAAATGAATGGAGGGGGAAGAATATATGATATAGCATTTAGAAACCATTTACAAAACCCTGGTAGCTAGTATGGGAAGAAAAATTAGGGAAAAGGGTAGAGCCAAACAACTAAGACTTTGAAATGCTGGTGAGAAAACCGTTTAGAGACTAATAGTCAAAATTAAGAAGAGGCGGGGTGGGGGGGGGTCAAGTGATTTATATGGCATGATCTGGTGTCTTAAACCTCGAAAAACTTAACAATCACGCAGATTCCCAACTCTCCCTTAGAAAAAGTTCTTGTGATTGGAGTGTTATTGTAATAACAAGGAATCCTTTTCAGCAGAAGGAATATACTACTATGTTCGTTGATTTGGCCAATGTACAATCTTGGGGGAATTTCACCTATTTCGCTAAATACGAATATACAAGTTTGATTGTAGTAACTAGTAACAAGAGTTTGATAAGGCTTAACGGGATGTTTAACAAGAGGTTGAAACCTCCTAATAATCTTACCAAATACTTTGTGGTTGCAAATTATCCAGCTGTTGGGTTTTTCTATTACATCAGTGTACACAGCTGGCTCAGATGAGTTACCCAGCCAGCGCCTTTTTAACGTTGAATTATTGCTAAAACTTTGTGTGAATGTCAATGGTATGTGCCAATGATTTTCTTCGATAATATTCTGAGAGAGATCATAAATTTTATACAAATTATATACAATTTCTCCA
>NC_088871.1:22169360-22197304 GCF_032884065.1 Artemia franciscana | reverse complement strand
ATTAGATTCGGTATGAGAAATATTTTCGAATTGTGAAGTCGAAGACAAACATACAAAATGAAAATTCTTTAGAGTACGAGCTTGCGGAAAAGAGGGAAAATAACTACAAAAAGTGCTGGGACTCGAACATGCAGACGGGAGATCAATATGTAAATCAAAATGCGACGATATTTTGTCCTTGTTGCCACTACTTGATGAACGGTATCATTCGTTTTATAAGAACCTCATATCGATCACTTTATCAGCAGACTTCCTGACTGAGAAACTAGAGTCTGAAGAACTGTGAGCCTGATACTTCTCGCTCCCATACTTTCTGGCTTTTTCTCATAAATTATACTCGACACTAATTTTGGCTCTTGCTATTTTTACTTTCATTTATTATAAAGAACAAAACCGCGGACTAAACACGTTTGTGCGATCTATTTTTCCTATAAAATAATATTTTGCTTAAAGGTTTTATTTTTATTTTTTAAACTGGTAGCAACTAACTAATTACTACCCCTTCACAAAAAAGCTGGTAAAGTTTGCCTAGATTAAAAAGACCTTTCAAGGATTGTTTAAGTTTATTTTCTCTCTACTCTAAAATTAGAAAAAGTGGACTGAGAATGTATGTGCATAACGGAAAGGAATATAAAATCTATATAATAATATTGCTTGTATTTCTTACCCCTATTCTAGGTCTTTTTCTTACACAGAGTTCAAGGCCAATTAACTACGCTTCCCAAAATGGAGCAATTATTGGGGCGTATACTTTGTGTATATGTTTTTTAACTAGCGCATTCTGCAAACTAACCTAGTCCATTTAGCATAAAATAATGATATGTTTAATTTACAAAGCTTTAAAGAGTTGAACCCAAATAAACTTATGACACGTTTCCATTTAACGTCTTACAGACGTGCAGCAGGAAAAACTGCTTCAGACACATATACAAATCATTTCCAGTAAAAATTCATTATACGAGGTGTGCACGCAGCAGCCGCGCAATGAAAATTCGAGGAAACGGTTTTTTATACACAGCAAAGAAAACAAGGTTTTCATTGGCGGATTCATTTGGCGTACCATCATTTAAATGTCAAATGAAAACGTGAATTTAAATGTTTAATTAAAAGCAATCTTTACTAGATATGAATAAAGTGTTTTTGAATAGTTCTAATCTGTCCGGGCAACGCTCTGCGTTCAGGGCACTAGCAATTTTCATTTCTTATCAAACTCATTTTGATTTGCCAAAGTCTCCTCTGATTACTTTTTCAAATTCTAAGAAGTCATACATTTAAAAGGGCTCCGGCTTCAGTTCCTGATAATAGATTTTGAAGTTTTTCAAAGTTTCTATAGGCTGTTTCCCAAGGAAGCCAATCCAACTCCTTCTTCAAATAGGTTGTTAGATCCAGTGCTCGTTTGTAAGTCTGATTTAAGGAAACCCGCGAATATTTACCAGCCAAGGTCAAAGCATCATCAATGAGTTGTGCTCTGTTCATTACGTGAATTTGCGTGTGGTTGGTCTGTAGTTGATTCTGAATAAGGTCCCAGTTTATGTCATCATAATCCACACGATAGTATCCTGAAATAACATTGAAAGTTAGCAGTTCATCAACTAATGTAAATTAAGCTTCATATTACCAAACAGCTCGCGGTAACGAACTGTAGTAAGGAGTGACCCGGCTCAATAGTATACGAAACTCCAAAAAATGGAATACTTATAGATAAAAAAAGGTTCGAATTTTTATGCTGATTTTGAATATATAAGTTTCATCAAATTTAATCTTCCTCATCAAAATAACAAGCCTGAGAAAATTTGCCTTATTTTGGAAAATAGGGAGAATACTCCGTGAAAGTCATAAAATCTTGACGATCACACCAACGCATTCAGCGTATCAGAAAACCCTAGTGTAGAAGTTTCAAGATCCTATCTACACAAATG
The DNA here is from genome assembly GCF_032884065.1 of Artemia franciscana. Taxonomy (NCBI): domain Eukaryota; kingdom Metazoa; phylum Arthropoda; class Branchiopoda; order Anostraca; family Artemiidae; genus Artemia; species Artemia franciscana. The sequence goes on along the minus strand of NC_088871.1, from coordinate 22,195,385 downwards.
TGGAACTTTGTTGTTTTTTTTTGCCAGAAGAGTGATCACGGGTGCGCGTTTATTTGTTTGTTTGTTTTTTTCCCAGGAGTGATCGTATCAACAAATCAGTCCTAGAATGTCGCGAGAGGCCTCAATCTAACGGAAATTAAAAGTTCTAGTGCCCTTTTTAAGTGACCAAGCAAACTGGAAGGCACCAAGGCTCCCTCCAACGCTTTTTTCCCAATGTCAACGAATCAAAATTTTGAGATAGCCATTTTGTTCAGCATAGTAAAACAACATGATAACCATGTCTTTGGGGCTGACTTTCTCCCCCACATTCCTCGGGGGAGGGGCTGCAAGTTACAAGCTTTGACCAGTGTTTACATACAGTAATGGTTATTGGAAAGCGTACAAACCTTTTCAGGGGGATTTTTTGCTTAGGGGAGTTGAGGGGAAGGGACTACATGGGAGGATCTTCTCTTGGAGGAAATTGTCCGGGAGAAGAGAAATTCAATGAAGGCGGAGCAGGATTTTCTAGCATTATTTAAAAAATATTAATGAAAAATAAATATGAAAAAGTTTTTTCCTCTGAAAGTAAGGACCAGCATGAAAACTTAAAACGAACAGACATTATTATGCATATAAAGGGTTCATCTCCACCTAAATACCTAGCACTTTACGATAAAGTATTTTTAGTAATTTAAACTATTTATTCTACAGCCTTTGTGATTCAGGGGTATTCTTCAAGAATTGGAACAAAATTTAAGCTTTAGCGTAAAGAGCGAGGTATTAACGAGGGGGCAAACCACCTCATATACATAGGAAAAATATACGACTATAGAAATTCGTTACGTAAGTTAATTCGTAAGTTACTTATATTTTGCACTAATTAAAACATTCGTTAAACAATAAAAATTCTAGTTGCCTTTTTAAGTAACCGAAAAACTGGAGAGCAACTAGGCCTCCTCCCCCGACCCTTTTTCTCGAAATCGTCTGTTCAAAACTAAAAAAAGCCGTTTAGCAAAAAAAATAAAATAATACGCAAATTATGTTTTAATTATTCATATGCGGAGAGCCATAATCAAACATGCATTAATTCAAAAACGTTCAGAAATTAATTAAAAAAAAACAAGTTTTGTAACTGAAAGCAAGGAGTGACATTAAAACTTAAAGATTAAAATACATTAAAAGGAGAAATTACTCAGAGTATGAAAGAGGCTGTTCCCTCCTCAACGACCCGCTCTTTATGCTAAAGTTGTTTACTGTTTTATAAAGTAGAATTAAGAGTAAGAGTCAGCTTTTAGCGTAAGGAGCAGGGCTTTGAGGAGGGAACAGTCCCTTTCATACACGGAGTAATTTCTGTTCGTTTTAAGTTTTAATGTCACTCCTTACTTTCAGTTAAAAAAAAACTTGTTTTTATTTATTTAATTATTATAGGAGTTTACAGAATGAGGGGAAATCTTTTGCCGTGTATCTTCTCAAAATAGTAAGTTCTTTAGGATTTTCCTCATTATCTCGTACAATTTATTTACAAGCGGTTTTCTTTTTTATCGTTTAAATTTTTCCCTCTCAAACTATTTTCTCATAAATATACTAATTTTTTACATACCTACCCTATACATAAATCATTACTAGCAATTGGTAATTAAGGAAGTGTCGCGGCTTCTTACAAGATACATAACATAGATTTAAAAAAATCAGATTTATGGATAGTGGAGCTTTTAATTATTCGCAAAAATCTTCCTGCAGTAGTATCTTAAAATAAAATACTATTGCCAATTAATCAATCAACTTTTGATCAATCAATTGACCAACCAATCGTGATGATTGTCAATAAGTGTCAATAAAAACTTAAACCTTTCCATAAAACTCAGTTCTTTGCAAAATTTATGAATTTGGAAAACAAAACAGTTTGTATATATTTAGGTCACGCTGAAAGTATAAAGAGGGAATAAATATAATTTTGGAGAATTGAATACCAATCCATATCTGTTCTGCAGTACAAATTGAACTCTTATTCACAACTTGAACTAGGATTACAGCTGACCCACAACATGAAAGACTGTCAAATTAATTTTTGAAACTTCCAAATTAGGTGCTGAGATCTTGAATTCATGTTCCTAAAAAGGGTCTATTATGATATTTATTTGCAAAAGCTTTTTCTAGAGTAGAAAATTGTTCTCGAAATAAGGATTGTTTTCAGTAAAGTGTAAATAATGTTCTTATTTTAAGAAGGCAAAGGGAGCACTATCCTTATTTGTGGTAGTTATTCCTCGTTTCGGGTTTGACTTGATTAATTATTGTAATTCCTATTCGTTTTAGGTTTCATTTATTTATTAATGCTGACATATGGTAGGTTCTCGTTTGGAAAAGGATTTAAATTTATTTCTTCTTATCTTTGGTTTGATATAGCTCTTAACTTTTCTTTGAAAAGCTTTTTTAGTGGAAATTTTAATATTTTTTTCTAATTGGCTGTTTTTTTCATTGGTTAATTAAAGAATATTTGAAATCTTTTGGTTTTTATCTGTAAGAATTCAGATTTTGGTTTACTATTAATATGTTGGACAATTGGAAAAATTTTGCACTAATTTCTAATAATATTTATACTTTATTGCTTTGAATTGAAGAATATAAGAAACAATATTCAAATTATTGGGCTGAAAATCTACATACTCTATTTGGTCTAAGCAATATGACATATTCTTATCTAGTGTAAGTATTATATTCTTCTATTTGGGTCATGGAATTCTAACCCCCACCATTCTACAACCTTGAGTATATACAAACATTAATCCATTATCCCCCTCCACATGCCCTGAAAGTTTCAGCTTAATTACCTTCACATTTTCTAAGGTATCCCATATACACCTTTTAATAACCTTGGATGAATATTTTGAACCATATTGACAATTTATATACATTTAAACATTTTTGACTCAATTCAATGTCAGTAATCTAATTAAGCTGGATTATCTGTGATAATGAGTACTGAAAAAAGTATATGTATAATCTATAACAAATCAAATGTTGGTCAGTCCTTTGGAGTCAATTTCCATTTGCCTTGAGAAACTTTCATTCGATTTTTTTCCTCTTTCTTCGTGTTCTTGTAAATACAAGAACGGATGAAGGGGGGGAATATATGATATAATATTTAGAAACTATGGGAAGGAAAATTAGGGAAAAGGGTTGATCTAAAAAACAAGACTTTGGGAATCTGGTAAGATAATTGCTTAGGGACTCTTAGTTAAAATTTATAATGGAGAGGGGAGGGGGGTCAGGTGACTTATATGACATGATCTGGAGTCTTAAACCATGAAAAACTGAACATTCACGTAAACTTTCAACTCTTTCCTAGAACAATTCTTGTGATTGAAGTGTTATTATAATGACAGTAAATCCATTTTGGCAGAAGGAATTTACTGCTCTGTTCGTTGATTTGGCTAATTTCCAGTCTTGGGGGGATTTTACCTATTTCCCTATATACATATGTACAAGTTTGATTCTAGTAAGTATTAACAAAAGTTTAATAAGGTTCAACAAGGCATTTAACAAGGGGTTGGAACTTCCTAGTAATATTACCAAATACTTTGTGGTTACAAATTATCCATCTGTCGGGTTTGTCTACTACATCAGTGTACACAACCGGCGCAAATGTGTTAGACAACCAGCGCCGCTTTAAGGACGAATTGTTGGTAAAATCTTGAATAAATGTCAGTGGTATATGCCACGCGGTATGCCACCCACCACCAAACTGAAAAAAAAATGATACTCTGAATATTTTCTGAAATTAAAATAGAAAAACTAAGTGAGTCAATACGTATTTAAGGCAAAAATATGTTTCAAAACATCCAAATACTTTGTTGAAAATAGCTTTCATTTTGGCACATGTTCGTCATAATCAATATGACTAATTGTCACAGTATACCAATCAAGTCACTCTGCTCCTGCTGATAAGAAGAATAATAACCCAGTCCCAATTGTTTCTGTCTTGACAATAAAGCCTATCCACCTTGTTCGTCAATTGTTGCAAACCCGATTATCAAATATTTCATTTCTACATTGTATTCCGATAACTGTCATATTTAGATGCAAAGCAGCTCAACAGAAACTAAAACTGATAAAAAGCTTTCAGAAATAAAACAGAAGATCAATTTAAGGGTAGAGAGGCTGATTTTGTTCAATTATTTTTGATGCCGCTTGACAATCGAGCATATTTGAAGATTTGCATTAGTCAGTTTGAATAATATTGCATCGTTCAGTTGCAATAGTTAACTACATCAGCATAATGTTATTTTTCATTCTTCTTTTTGACAGTAAACTTTCCAGGATTTCTGGAAGGAAATAAAAACCAAATATTTGGAATGAATGCAAGTGAAATGTAAGGGGACCGTATGTCTATAGTTGCTATTATATACAGGAACACTCCTCCTCCATCCTAACCTATTCAAATCCTCGCTGATTATACCCTCCCAAGAAGTTCCAATCTCCATTAAATCCTTCCTTACCACCTCCTTTGAAATTGTCTCCACTTTGGGGTATTTTTTTCCACCCTTGACTGGAAATTATTCTCACCTCCTAGAGAAAGAAATTAAATACAACCAATATGACAGTCGCAAGGTTACGTGACCAACAGAATGATATCTATCCTACTATTCTCATCCTATTAAAACTTTCCCTTGTGGAATAATCTTTGTCAGAAAGTTGATACAGTTCTTCTCAAAGCGTTGGTAACACTGGCCAACAGACATATATGCTACAAATTATTTTCCCAATCGACATTCAATTATTTTTACTTATTAACAGAGTCTTAGCACACAATTAACAGAAATCTTTAGTGCATCACAAGGGACATCTATATGTTTTCAACCTAAAGCTCTGTAGCTTATCTGCATAACCAGAAGTAAGGAGGTGGAGACACTGACACTAGTACATTGTAGTTGAAAATTATCAGCGCCATTGCATACAAATTAGTTTTTGATACCATTAATTCAACTTCTTAATTTGTTTGTAGAGTCTCAACTTACTCTAAAACAAACCTACACATGAAAAATCAGAGTTTGTAAGATACATTTATTTGTTTCTTCAACAAGAACCAATTTTCACTGACTTTTCCCAAACGAAGGTTATAATATCGTCAAGGTTCATCAGCATATGTCCATAAAAATTGCTACACGGAATTGAGAAAAAAAAACATTTCAAGCGTTCAAAGAGAAATAAAGAAGTTAGCCTAAAAATGACAGACTAACAAAATACTTCGCCTGTTTTCTATAGCCATTAAATACTGTGTGACTAATTTTTCTTTTACTCAAGAAGAATCGATGCTTTTTACTTCAGAAGCACTGTTTATATACACACACGAAGTAGCTTTCATTTGCAAAAGGAAGAAATATGCAAATCCAGTTCAACAAGAAAATTTTTTCACCCTTAATTATTATTCATTCTGCCTGAAATTGATTTGGCGTTCAGCATCGTTATGACGACGCTGTATATCGATATTAATCTTAAGTAGTTATTTTTTTATACTTTAAATAGCTTGTCAAACAGCTCGTGGCAAGCAACTATGAGCAATGAGCAGCTCCGGCCCATAGTAATTGAAACCCTGAAACAAGAATTTTGATAGCAATTAATACATCAAAGAATTGGTTTTCAATGTTGATTCAAACTTTTAAAAACTAATTAAGTTTAGTATTACCCATAAAATCTACGAACCTGAAAAAATGTGCTCAGTTTTCAAAAAACGGGGGAAACTGATATTAATAGAAATTGCACCTTAAGACTTACCATATCACTACTGGAGACGTTTTAGGATCCTGTCGACAAAAATATCGAATTATGCAATTTTTCCCAGAAAAAAGATCACGGATAGATGTTTATTTAATTTTTTTTTCAGGGGGATCATATCAAACCAGTGGTCTGAGAAGATGGAGAGAGGGCTCTTTTAAACTGAAATTAAAAGTTCTAGATCTCTTTTTAAGCAGCCAAAAAGATTGTGCAACGATAAAGGGGTATTTTTGTTCATTTTGAGGCATCAAGAATGATTTTACTTCAAAGCGGACCAAGTTGCTATTGATTGAAAATTTTAAGATAGCCAATTAATTCAAAAGTATCAAAAACTATATATTAAGTTTTCCCAGTGCCAAAAAAAGTGATACCGCTCGGTGGCAGAGCCGTCCCAGATAAGATTAAATTAAAAAAAAAATATTTCTTTTAACTGAAAGTAAGGAGCGACATTGAAACTTAAAAACGAACAGAAATTACTCCGTATATGAAAGGGGCTTTTTCTCCTCAACGCCCCACTCTTTACGCTAAAGTTTGACTCTTTCTCTTAACTCAACTTTTTAAAATAGTAATGATCTTTATTACCCTTAAAAGTACAAAAAACACAAAGTTCGGAGTATTATAAATAAACAAAAACAAAAACGATAAACAGCGAAAAAAAAAAATTCAAACTAACAGAAGACAACGTGGACTAATTAACCAGTATCAATATGGAAAAAAAGGTCATAAATGTGAATAAATTTGATAGTCTTTTTGCATCATGTCATCACTGGAAAACCGAATCCGAGAAGGCACATCTTTTAACCCAAATCGAGCAACTATTTTTTTGGTTCGGTGCCATCTAGGAAGCCGGAGGAGAAATTTGCAATATCTGAAATAAGCCGCACGTAGAGTATGTCGATCTTTCTTACGAAACAGATGAACCATGCCTGATAAAAAAAAAAGCACAGGGGCGCAATAATTGTTATAATTCATGCACAAACCGTCGCGGTTGTAACGGCTTTTGTTTGGGGATATTTTTCCGTAAGCAACGTGCAGGTTTTTCAAGGCTTGATTCACTAGGGATGAACAGGTACTGGAAGGTATTGGGGCGAAACACAGACCAAGCCAACTAACTAAAAAAGAACATGGTATAACTGCAGTCCCTGCAACGTATGGAGCGACCGCATAAGGGCTATTAAAACAAATGAACTCACAATTAAACGCATTAACTGACAGTCTACCATATAATTTTTACCGGGTCAGATATTTGGCTATTCCAGGTAACTTGAATTTTAGACTTTGAATACCAAGAAGACAATAAACTTACTACGGAAGGATTAACACCTGAAGACGCAAGGGAAAATAGAGCCTGAGAGTGCACAATATTGTCGAAAGCTCTAGAAATATCAACAGTAAGACAGTATAAAGACATTTTAGTTTTTACGACATCTTTCATGAGTCGGCTTAAAACATAATGCGCATGGGAGCACCTGAAACTTTTCAGAAAACCAAATTAAAAAGGCGTAAAATCACCATTCGACAATTTCTGGTAGTAACAAATGTTCTAGCAATTTACTTAAAAAACACGATTCTGTAATGGGACGATAATTTACATATGACGTGGAGACCTTGCCTCGCTTTTAAATAGACGTTACACGGCCACAAAGGAAACTATCAGGAACAAGCAACTGTGCTAAGCAAGACTGGAAAAATATTTGTAGATGGTTAAGTAGAGCAGGACAATCATAAGCAAAAAATCGGTAAGAAAGGCCGTCACCATCAAGGCTATTTGAACGCATAATTTTTCTTAAAGCCCGACAAATTTCAGATATTGCTACAGGCTGAACATGAGCCTGCAGGAAACGGTATGGTAAAAGCGGCTTAAGCAGCTTATAATAAAAAGACTGAAGAAAACTATTAAATACACCGATCACACGCTTATAATGATCAACAAAATTAGCTACCTGGAGACAAGATAGGGTAGATGGGGAACATTTCTCACTATTAATAACCTTATTCCAGGAGGCCTTATCGGTGGGGCCTGGCCATGCATTCAAGCGTGCTCTTCTCAAACTGGCCTTATATTCAAGTTTACACTTTTGTTTCATAGAGAAAACAGCTCCGGACGATGGTCGGTCACATGATATCCACATACATAGTCAAAATTTAGTTTTTTGCTTAGCACGTTTCATATTCAAATTATTCAATCAATATTCAAATTAGACTTTCTTGTACCAATCCGAATTTTATCCACAGGCACTGCAGCTTTGGAAGCTGATTTAAGGCAATGGACAATTTGATAATAATTGTAATTTAGGTCAACTCTACTTGAAGGCAAGGAAACTGAAGTTTCCAGCAGGTGATATGGCACTTTTATGGTCGACAGTAAAGCAGATAGTGTAACAAGGTATAGTGGGACATTAGCACGATCCCAGTTCAACTTCGTATGCCACATCGACTGAGCAGAAAGTGTTTTGCCAGATAGTTTACAGGACAAATTATGCTAAGAATAGGGTGATCGTCATCACTCTTCTCTTCGTTCACCTTGACAATCGATGATATTAAGCTGGAACTGGAAGAGATCACGTGATCCAGGAACGATTTTGAACAGCCTCTGTTATGAATATACGTGAATGGGAGGCTCTAAACTGCGACGTGATACATGCTAGGAAGTGATTCTAGCAAGAGGATTGACCTATCGGAGGTACCAAGGATGTCATAGTTAAGGTCACCAGCTAAATCCCAATTTAGGTCTTTCAAACGTATACTTTCGAGTAGAGACTTTAAACTGGAGCAACATTAAGTGAAAGATGTGAACGATGCTATAGAACGTCGATCGAAAGGTACGTAAACGTTTATAAAGGTGGTACTGTCACATTGAATCGCTAAGATGTTATCATCACAATGAATCACAGAGGGCTTTGATGGGGAACGGAAGAAAATTGCTAGGCCACTGGAAGGGCGGCCTCTAGTTTTCTTGGCCTCTTGCGAAAAAAAATGGTGGACAGAAGATCGCTTTAGGCTAGAAACTTTGATTTGGTCAAAAGATGTTTTTACAAGAACACCATGTCATGGACTATAATTAATTAATTATAACAAGTCTTTGTCTTTTGTGCCGTTAATACTGAGAGAAGCAAAACTTATAATAGTGGCGTGGTTCATTTTGGAGCAGAGTTCAGAGCGCGTTTGATAACTGGGCAATTCATACTGTAGGAAACATGAGCTTCGCCGCAATTGGCACACTTCGGAGCCTCTAACCAAGGATTGTCTTTAGTTTTGGAATGGCATCCATAACATTTAGAGCACTTCATCTCATTCGGGGCACATGGACAGAGAGTTAACAAATGATGGATACTTTGGTATCTAAAACACCGTCTGGGCAATTCTTTGTATTCCAATATTTTAAAAGACTCGTAACCCAAGCGCAGACCTGTAGCGATGGCAGATTTTAGTGCAGCGGAATCAAGGAACTCTGTGCGGAATGTATGAGAAGAGCCGATCTGGATGGCCTCAACAAGACCAGGAATAGCGGAGATGAGTATACTGCTAGAAAAACTATCGGGGAAGTCCCCTAATTACTCCAAGAGGTTTGTGATAAATCACTTTAGCAAGAATATTTGGATAGCTAGCAACAGCAGATGCAGCAAGAGAATTGGCGGAAACTTTATCCCGCGTAACAACAACCAATATTTTCGTTACTGGATCGGACTTTACCGACATAATTCCGTCATGTCCGGTGAAAGAATCAAGCTTTTCCTTGCGAGAAATGGGGTCACTTAGTTATGGAGGCGGATATTTAAGAACGACTGCACACAAGGGTTTATGATTGGTACCCTTACTATCTGGGACCAAAGAACTATTTACAGACGTTGCTGGACTATTGAGGTGAGTAAGCGATTTTAGCTGATCAAGGCATTGGTTGACTTTTGCGGTAAGGATAGAATAAGGTGACGCCAGAATGCTAGGGACTTCAGAGGGGGATTTGATCACGAACTCTGGAATATCAATATTTTCTGCAGAACAGCGAGAAAGAGTAGCGATATTGTCAGAAAATGAACTATTCTTAGCAAGGGGTCCCGAACGACGAGGTATAGGCTCATCTGGGAAGCAATTGCTACATAAAAGTTTCTTTGCGCTAAGAACATCTTCATACGGGAAAAAATCACTAGCGTATTTCATAATCGACTGATGGTCAAACCCCTCATCAAGATTGTACTGAGCAAAATTCAAAACTTGGCAATAATAAAGCGTACTGGCATTCCAATTGTCCATTATAAGCAGATTTCACTCACGACTCGGCATCAGTTCAAAAACAATTAAGCGAAAAGGATATATCCACAAAGAAGTTCTCAATAAGCACAATTATGGAATGATCCCCACTGGCTAAATGAATGCAATGAGAATAAATCATAGCTTATCTTTGAGTGGGGCAAGTAATCCAGTGATTTGCAAGTAATCTGAATATTTCAATGCACGACTCCGATGATAGTAATGCTGAATACTAACTCACAGCCACAATCCATAAATAATCCTTAAGCCGTAATCATATACAAGTTTATAAATTTATCTAACAAGTCTCAATTACAAGTTCAAAAGTATTTAACTCATTATTTATTCCAAACAGGTACAGAGATAATCTGGCTTAAATTCAATTAGTTGTTGACGGGTCAAATACAAAAAGAGAACGAAAAGTCAAACTTTAACCTAACTGTGAGATATTGACGAAGGCGCAGCCCCCTTATATACAGAATAATTTCTGTTTGGTTTTCAGTTTTAATGTTGTTTATTACTTTCAGTGAAAAAAAATGCTTCTTTTATTTAGTTTCTGATAATTTTTCAAATAATGTCGGGAAATTCAGCTCCCTCTCCATAAAATATTCTCCCTCCCCACGAAAATCCCTCCATGAAAAAATTCTCCTATGTAAAATCTTTCCTGCAAAAATACCCTCCAACAATTTTCTAATCGCTGAAAACTCTTCGTAAAATTCCATCCTCTTTGAAAATTCCCACGGAAAATTTTCATCGGACAATTCCGTCTGTAAAACTCACCTCTCTTCCAATTAAAACATTTCTTTTTACGTCAGTACTGATCGTTTTCAAAACGTTCATCAAAGGCATTTGTCGTTGTACTGTTAAATATTCTCAAATCCAAAAATAGCCACAAAGTTTTCAGAAGAATGAAATAAATTTATTAAATTTTCCAGGATTCATGCATAATATAAATAATAAAAAAGTTTTTAATGTCAAAGAGTTCTGCAATTGGGTAATACAATAGTCTTCAGTCTCAATCTACTTTCAAAGCTAGGAAAACATCAAAAGAAAAACCTTAATTAAACCACTGTATAAGAAAGGTGATAAGAGTGAGTGTGATAATCATCAAAGCATTTTTCTGGTCTCTGAAGGTAGCAAATTACTTAGTACTATGATACTTTTCAGATTGAGAGATGCTGTAGACAAAGTTTTAAGAGCAGAACAGTGTGGTCTTAGAAAAGGTAGAGGATGTGTCGACCAAATTTTCATTCTTAGGCTCATAATCAAAAAGGGCCAGAGTTGTCAAATACCTTTGGTCCTCACTTATTGATTATGAGGTGTTTGATTTTGCTGATAGAATAGCTTTAGCGAAGGTCTTATCCTTGTATAGTATACCAGACACATACATTAAAATAATTAGTGCCATGTACAAGAATAACACTGCTGTGGTTAAGGCAGGAAATAAGGTTAGCAGCTGGTTGCATATTAAATCAGGAGTTAAGTAGGGTTATGTTCTATACCCCTTTATAGAAGAGATGATTTTGATGGACTTTGTCTTAAGGAGCACAGAAAAGGCAATCGGTGACCACAGAATCAAATGGGGAGGAAATATCTTTTGAACTTAGAAGGTGCTTATGATCTAAGCACCCTAGATGAAAGTGTGAGCGAATTGAATGAGCTTTGAGAGCTTTTTCGAGGTTAGAGTGCTAGAATCGGTTTAAAAAAAGTGAAGATGAAAGGTGACGTTGGATAAAGAGAAGTTTCATCAGGTGGACAGCCTCACTTACCTTGGCAGTATTGCTAGTAAAGACGATGGGAGCAGCAAAGATGTCAAAAGTAAAATAGTCATAGCTTAGGGCGTTTTTTCACAGTTAAATAATGTTTGAAAGAATAGGAAGAAAAGTCTGCAAATCAAGATTCGAATATTGGAAGAAACAGTAATGACACCAGTTAAATACGGCTCTGAAGCATGGGCGTTCCGGAAAGCGGAAGAAGCTAGAATTACTCAATGTCTTGAAAAGAAATTGCCCACAGATTGTTCTGGGGACCCAGTTGACTGACTGTTTTTCAAGCAGTAGGCTGTACGAAAAATGTGGTTCAATCCGACTGTCTAAGGCTATAGTTAGAAAAAGGTTAAGATGGCTAGGGCACGTTCTGCGAATGAGGTATGACAGACAAATACAACGTAGAGACAATAGGGAAATTTTTTTTTCAAGACAATGGAAATTATTTATGTAGATATTTCGGCCCTATGTCCAAGGGCCGTCTTCAGCACAATACAAGAATAAGAGAGAAACTATATATATATATATATATATAAAAGAACTTACATCAAATTGTGAGAATTAAAACTGAATAGTTAAAAACACTTATTAAAACATTTTTTAATAAAGAGAATAAAATGATTAGATGCAATTTCTCAAAGCTAATCTTGCTTGTTTAGCAGCCTGTCTCAAAGGCCTTTTCGTAGTTGGTTCAGTACTATTATAAATTGGTTTAGTAAAATATTTAGTTAGATCATTTTTAATTAAATTTGAGTATAAAGAATTTAGTGAGTATTTCCCCAAGTCCCTGTTCAAAGAAATATTATTATTTATTTTGAGATTAATTTCTATTGATTCTCGAACCACCTGTTTTATTCCCAAATCATTACTAATGAGTAAAGAGTTTTCAAAAAGTATCATGTGGGACGGATTATTAAATATATGCCAACCAAAAGAAGAATCAAAGGAGTCGTTGGAACTATTTGAAATTAAGGCCTTGTCTATGTCATTTTTATGCTGTTGTAACCGTTTGTCTAGATTCTGATGGGTCCTGCCGACATAGTATTTTCCGCAATCACATGGTATTTGATAGACCCCTCTTTGGCGAGTAACTGGGGTCTTATCATTACCCGAATTTAAGAAATTGATGATTTTAAAATTATTAGTAAAAACTACGTACAGATTATTTTTTGTGCAAATATTTTTTAATTTTGTTGTAATCTTTGGGATATACGGAAGATAGACAATATTTGAGGACTTACCAGTAGCCTTACATTATGAAGTATCTTCTTCGATTTTACAAGAATGTCTTTTTATTCTACGGCTAATTATTTTATTTACTAATAATTTTAAAATCATCAATTTCTTAAATTCGGGTAAAGATAAGACCCCAGTTACTACAATAAAAGGCAACAATCAGGTATAAATATCGAATATTAACATCAAACCAGTCTTCTAAATTAATACAAAAATTTGCTCAAACATTTCCTTAATTCTTTATCTGAAATTACTCAACTAGGACAAAATGGGATATTAATTCCTAAGGAATGGTAATTACATGGTAAGTAGAGGGTAAGTAAAAAGGAAGTGGCTACAAGTTTCACTTTCACCACAAATGCACTCTCCGATTCTAACTTTTCCAATTTTATTTAAGAAATAATTATAATTTGAAATAATTTTAAATGAAATAATTTTCTGTAATTAAAGTATATATTAATTGTTCATCTTCAAAATAAGTCAAGGAGCATAGATTTCAATCAAATATACACACCACTGCAAGCTATAGCACTTAGTATCTGATGAATACAGATTTAACCTTGGGCTTTTAGATGTTCACCCTTTCACGATTCAAATGAGACTCTTACTTAGGCTTACCATGAGAACCGTTTCCCGTAATCAACATAACTCTCTTCTTTTCCATTTTTCTTGTTCCAGTCAAAAATTGTCTTCACTTCTTTTACACATGAAGCGAAATTCGTTCCACATACAATTCTAACTGATATAGTTCTTAATAGTAAATCCAAGTGTTTATCCATAGGATCTTCATTAAAGGTATACAATTCATACAAATGTAAAACCAAGCTTTGAATATGGCTCTGAAACAGAAAAGCACTTTCTGTGAACTGGAAATAAGGAAGATATAAATATTCGGGGTTTAAAACGAACATTTTCTTAATAAGAGGTATTTTTCTCAAGTATGAAAAACAAGAGGTATGATCTGAATTTTGAAGCCCAGATAACTGTTGGAAAAGAATTCGAAAACCAGGCTCTCTTTAAGAGAATTTTTTATGACTATTTCAATAATTGTTTTACTGCACCGACAAAGAATATTACCTTTAACGACAACGTTAAAGAACCAGTCAGAACAGAAAAAGTCACCCATGAATCTGCTTTCACCAATAATTCAAAAAAAGTAGACGTAGCATCAGCAAAAATTAGTCAAGAAAAACAAGAGGTATGGTGCTTAGACTTGCCGCAGTGCCTACCAACACCAAATCTTAAAACGAAATTTGATTTCTATAAATGACAGCTTGAACCTACACTCTCAAAGTTCATGTTACTTCCCATAATGAAACACGGTCATTACCGACCTCTAGCATAAGGCAATGGGGGACAAAGGGGCAAGTGATGTGGCATCATTCTTGTTCCTCAGCCTATCTAATTTTGCTGGGTCTTTAGAAACTCTGACCCTTTATTCTAGCACCTAAATAATGACAAAGACCACACTGCCTTTCCATAATACAACAACAAAAGAGAGAACAATGAGGACTTTTTTCCCAAGACAGTGAACCAACAAAACCTATTTGAATATTTCGACCCTATATCTAAGGGCCGTCTTCAGCAAAGAAAATAAAAAACAATAAAACACTTAAAATAAAAGTTTTCAGTTAAAATTTATTTATATTTTTTTTATTACACTTACAATAAAAGTTCTTAGTTAAAAATCCATTTTTTTCATTTTTTAAATAGCCTTATTGTTTTTTATGTTCTTTATTGTTTTTTATTATAAAAGATATAGGGCTGAAATATTCAAATAGATTTTGTTGGTTCACTGTCTTGGGGAAACAAAAAGTCCTCAATATTCTCTCTTTTGTTGTTGTATTCTAGCACCTATGGCTCACAAAACAGAAATAGGTTTGTGTCGATAATATTGTGTTGCTACACATATCACTTAGCTGTTAACACCCTGTCTCATTTTGATAAGGAATTCCTCAAGCCAGGTCAAACCCACTAATCTTTTTTACAAGTTCGCGATTAAGAGTTCACGACATTCAAAGTATTCAAAAATTTTGCAATTTATACATACATATCAAAAGCATTCTTTAAAACGAAAAAAATTACTTTTTCCTTTGTAGTCCATTTGTAAACGTGGCTTTTAAAAAGTTTTTTTTTTTAAGTATTTTCTTGATAAGACATACATTAGATTCGGTATGAGAAATATTTTCGAATTGTGAAGTCGAAGACAAACATACAAGATGAAAATTCTTTAGAGTACGAGCTTGCGGAAAAGAGGGAAAATAACTAAAAAAAGTGCTGAGACTCGAACATGCAGACGGGAGATCAATCTGCAAATCAAAATACGACAATATTTTGTCCTTGTTGCCACTACTTGATGAACGGTATCATTCGTTTTATAAGAACCTCATATCGATCACTTTATCAGCAGACTTGCTGACTGAAAAACTAGAGTCTTTTGAAGAACTGTGAGCCTGATACTTCTCGCTCCCTTACTTTCTGGCTTTTTCTCATAAATTATACTCGACACTGATTTTTGGCTCTTGCTAT
Organism: Artemia franciscana; assembly: GCF_032884065.1. Taxonomy (NCBI): domain Eukaryota; kingdom Metazoa; phylum Arthropoda; class Branchiopoda; order Anostraca; family Artemiidae; genus Artemia; species Artemia franciscana. The sequence continues at coordinate 22,179,855 of NC_088871.1, read as the reverse complement.
TTTTACTTTCATTTATTATAAAGAACAAAAGCGCGGACTAAACACGTTTGTGCGATCTATTTTTCCTATGAAATAATATTTTGCTTAAAGGTTTTCACTCTATTTCTTAAACTGGTAGCAATTAACTAATTACTACCCCTTCACAAAAAAGCAGGTAAAGTTTGCCTAGATTAAAAAGACCTTTCAAGGATTGTTTAAGTTTATTTTCTCTCTCCTGTAAAATTAGAAAAAGTGGACTGCGAATGTATGCACATAACGGAAAGGAATATAAAATCTATATAATAATATTGCTTGTATTTCTTACCCCTTTTCTAGGTCTTTTTCTTACACAGAGTTCAAGGCCAATTAACTACGCTCCCCAAAATGGAGCAATTATTGGGGCGTATACTTTGTGTATATGATTTTTAACTAGCGCATTCTGCAAACTAACCTAGTCCATTTAGCATAAAAAAATGATATGTTTATTTTACCCAGCTTTAAAGAGTTGAACCCAAATAAACTTATGACACGTTTCCATTTAACGTCTTACAGACGTGCAGCAGGAAAAACTGCATCAGACACATATACAAATCATTTCCAGTAAAAATTCATTATACAAGGTGTGCACGCAGCAGCCGCGCAATGAAAATTCGAGGGAACGGTTTTTTATACATAGTAGAGAAAACAATGTTTTCATTGGTGGATTCATTTGGCGTACCATCATTTAAATGTCAAATGAAAACGTGAATTTAAATGTTTAATTAAAAGCAATCTTTACTAGATATGAATAAAGTGTTTTTGAATAGTTCTAATCTGTCCGGGCAACGCTCTACGTTCAGGGCACTAGCAATTTTCATTTCTTATCAAACTCATTTTGATTTGCCAAAGTCTCCTCTGATCACTTTTTCAAATTCTAAGAAGTCATACATTTAAAAGGGCTCCGGCTTCAGTTCCTGATAATAGATTTTAGTTTTTCAAAGTTTCTATAGGCTGTTTCCCAAGGAAGCCAATCCAACTCCTTCTTCAAATAGGTTGTTAGATCCAGTGCTCGTTTGTAAGTCTGATTTAAGGAAGTTGGTTTCTAACGAACAGAGCAAAAATAATTGACGATGCAGCCAAGTTCAAAGCATCGTCAATAATTTGGGCCCTGTTCATTACGTGAATGTGGTTGGTCTGTAGTTGATTCTGAATAAGGTCCCAGTTTATTTCATCGTAATCCACACGGTAGTATCCTGAAATAACATTGAAAGTCAGCTTTTCATCAACTAATGTAAATTAAGCTTCATATTACCAAACAGCTCGCGGTAATGAACTGTAGTAAGGAGTGACCCAGCTCAATAGTATACGAAACTCTAAAAAATGGAATACTTATAGATAAATCAAAAGATTCGGATTTTTATGCTGATTTTGAATATATAAGTTTCATCAAATTTAATCTTAGTCATCAAAAATAACAAGCCTTAAAAAAATTTGCCTTATTTTGGAAAATAGGGAGAATACTCCCTGAAAGTCATAAAATCTTAACGATCACACCATCACATTCAGCGTATCAGAAAACCCTAATGTAAAAGTTTCAAGCTCCTATCTACACAAATGTGGAACTTTTTTTTTTTGCCAGATGACTGATCACAGGAGCGCGTTAATTTGTTTGTTTGTTTGTTTTTTTCCCAGGAGTGATTGTATCAACAAATCAGTCCTAGAATGTCGCGAGAGGCCTCAATCTAACGGAAATTAAAAGTTCTAGTGCCCTTTTTAAGTGACCAAGCAAACTGGAAGGCACCAAGGCTCCCTCCAACGCTTTTTTCCCAATGTCAACGAATCAAAATTTTGAGATAGCCATTTTGTTCAGCATAGTAAAACAACATGATAACCATGTCTTTGGGGCTGACTCTCTCCCCCACAGTCTTCGGGGGAGGGGCTACAAGTTACAAACTTTGACCAGTGTTTATATACAGTAATGGTTATTGGAAAGTGTACAGACCTTTTCAGGGGTATTTTTTGCTTAGGGGGAGTTGAGGGGAAGGGGCTACATGGGATGATCTTCTTTTGGAGGAATTTGTCATGGGAGAAGAGAAATTCAATGAAGGCGGGGCATAATTTTTTAGTATTATTAAAAAAATAATGAAAAATAAATATGAAAAAGTTTTTTCATCTGAAAGTAAGGACCAGTATTAAAACTTAAAACGAACAGAGATTATTATGCATCTGAAGGGTTCAACTCCACCTAAATATCATTGTTTTTTTACGGCAAGTCGAGTGCCATTGCAAAGCTTTGGTGGGTTTATATTTCTTAAAAGTATTATTGGTACGCCTATTTTTAGTTGTAGCACGTGTGGTGGAAACCCTGAAAGATCTATGGAATTTAAAAATTCAGATGGATAATTAACCGCTTCATTTGGTTCCAAAACTGTGTCGACTGACTTGTAAAGGACTGCCTGATCTCGAATCTTGGTCAAAACAATATTATTTATTTCGTGGACGTCTATATTGATGGGTACAAGAATCGCTCTTTCACATACCCATTTATTATTTTTGTAATTGTTTAGAATATTCGGAAATACTTTTTCAATCAATTCATTTTTGGACGTCACTATATTACAGAATTCAGCAGGTAGTTATATACATCCTGAAATTGAGTCTACTGGGAGATTTCCGTTTCCAGTTGCCAGCAATTGATCTGAAAATGTTTGACCAGAGTTATGGTTTTGAAATCGGACACGCATATTTGTAGTTAATTTTAATGTCTTTACGTGGGCCCATAAATCAGAAAGTTTAAGGCAAGCATTCATTTTGTCTGTAGGGGGCTGATCTAGGTATAATAGGTAATTTTTGCCTGAAATCTCCCTTAAGCAATATTAATGTGCTGCCAAAGGGTTTTGAATTCCCTCGCAAATATTTCAAACATTGATCCAGAGCTTCGAGCGATTTTTTGTGTGCCATTGTGCACTCGTCCCAAATAATAAGTTTGCATTGCTGCAATACTATACCCATCCCAGATGATTTGGAAATATTGAACGTGGGAGATTCTGTAGAATGCAAATTCAGAGGCAATTTCAAAGCGGAATGAGCAGTTCTTCCACCAGGCAGCAACGTTGCAGCTATTCCAGACGACGCAATTGCCAACGCTAGATCATTTTTTGATCGAATTGATGCCAGAATCAGTTTTATCACAAACATTTTACCACTACCTCCTGGTGGATCCAAAAAGAAAATTTCTCCAACGTTGTTATCGACGCAATGCATTATCGTATCATAAATGTCTTTTTGTTCCGACGTTAACTTGGAAATATTATTTTGTACATACGACAATAAATCACTCGTACTGTAACATTGTTCATGCTCCAATTCTACACATGTCGAAACAGCAGCGGTACGATTAGGTGAAGGCATTCCTAAATCCAGAAAAGGTTTGTTTGACATACATACGCACAAATCTTCTATAATAACTAAAATGTAGTTATAAATTTCTGATGTAAAATCAAAAGTCATATTTGACGTCTCTAACCGTTTTCGATGGAGTATATCTTCGGAAATTTTCGATTTATATTTTTCCCATAACTCTGTAAGAGCTGAAGGAGAGCAAGTTGTTAATATGATTCCAAACAATACATGAATATGACTTTGAGTTGACGTTTCGCACGCGTCATTGATGCAGTTACCCCAGTGTTCAGAACTTTGCACGCACTACGATAAGTGTCATGTATAGTACCGTTTACAGTTCTCAAATATTCAAAGGACGTCAGACGGGGTACATTCAACAAAAGCAGGCGTAGAAAGAAGCATTCATGTTGATTGTGGTGAACGGTGTAGAGTCTTCCTATCATGGTATTTTTGAAGATGGTAGGTTGGCCGTCGACTGACTTACCCTGTTTTCGACGTTCAAATACTTTAAATTTAGTATTCCACATGTAATACGAAGAAACTTCAGTATACAGCAGTTTTTTTTGCAAAAGAATCATTTTTGCATAGCGAAAAGAAAGCAGTTAACTTTGTATCCGGTGGATTCAGGGCTCTTTGTTACACGTTGGATTCCAAAAAATAAATCCGTTGACCATTCTGTAAATGTACTGCTAAGTGAACAACAGCTGGACTACGTTCATATATCGAAAATGAAAAAATTCACAAAACAGCTTCATTACTGCTTATGTATCTTCCATCCTGATATTGTGCGATTTCGTTGATATCTTTGATTTCAGACTGCAAGCCAAGAACTGCCATGTCACTGCCTTTGTTGACGTATTTACATATGTATTTGATTGCCTTTGCGGAGTTACAGTATTCAACGTTTGTATGGGCATTAAATGTTTTTGATAATAATGGGTAATATGGAACAACTTCGATGGTTATCTACTTCGATGGTAGTACCGTTACGCTTCTTTATTATTGCTGTTTTACCGCCATTTTCAGTAAATTTTCTTCTATATTGTGGGTAACCATCATTGCCAGTAATTGTGTTGGGTACTAAAAGTCAAGGACATTGCTTTGTGCACCTTCCTTTGACAATGCATGGTGAATTTTCGTTCAGTGCACCGCAAGGTCCATGTATCATATTTTTTACAAAAATATCATATAACCCCTTATCGACATTTTCATCAGGTATTTCAGCGGAAATCACATCATCAATTTCATTAGCAGTAATTTTATAATGTAGCCAGATTACTATATTGCGTGTGGCAATCCTCGTTTTTGCCATTCCACTGAGTACATCCAGCATCGCATTGACCCAAACCCTTTAAGTTTTACTATGTAGTTTATCAGTGATTTCAACTTTTGCCGGAAGACACGGGCCGTAATGTCATGTCTATGAACCGCCGATTGTCCTTGAAGTATAAGCTGCTGTATCTCGTCCCAAGATTGATTACATGTAAATGTAATAAATAAATTTGGACGACCATAGAGACGAACATACTCAATAGCATACTCAATATGACGAAGGTAAAATCGTTAATCTTCCAACGTTTGTGGTATTACCGTCATTTACAACTGCATGTCGCAAATGAATGTATTGTTCAGAGCGGAGCTTGGTCTGATTCAGACGGACAAAAAGCAAACGTTCTGATTCAATTTTTGCATACATATCAACGATGTATTGGTGAAACAATTGGTGCCATTTTAAAATATAATTGTCTTCATCCTGCCGAATCATTAGTCTATAGGAATAATAATGCATTGCACTGCATTTCTTGTTCATTTCTTTGTTAGTGGCTGGATTTATCAATTTAATATTAAAGTCTTAGCCGTCGGCTCCATCCCAAAAAATGATAGGATATTGTTGGGCATCGTAGCATCGATGAGTTTCACCAATTCTTACCAACTGAGCGTTACGCTTATGAAGAATAATATCTCGAGGTAAAAACTGATCACCAACCATAACGATTGCAACTTCGTCGATAGTTGGGGCATTGTATCTACGCACATGTTGGCCAGGAGGCGTTTTGTCAGCGGAAATAACAATTTTATGCGTAACAGTCGGCATCAAATCGCTGTTTTGAACAGACGCGCAAAATTATTATTTTCATGGAAAAGATGTTGCAATTGGGAAACGATTGTCCTTTCAACGTCGGGAGAAATTTCGCAACGTGCATTCAATTCAGAATTTCTATCACTGATGAAGTACAATTGTAAAAATTTATGATTCTCGCCTGAGAATGGTAAAAGGGACCCTGCTGTATGATAAATTTGCCCTTTTACTTTGAAAGTAGGCATAAATTGATCTGGATTTTCGATTTGGGCACCAAACGACGTCATTTGGAAAAATGAGTTATATTTTCTGATTTTTGATATAAAAAAAAACGCTTAGATTCTGACGTAGTTCCGGTAAGCAGAGTCTTCCATGGCTCTGGGGGTGCAGCCAGTTGAGGAAGCTTAACTTTTCCTGAGGTGCAACACATTCCCATTGTTTCAACATTAAATTTCAAGGCCTTGCAGTAGGGACAAATTTTAGACATAGTCCCGATTTGAACACATCTACTATAATCATCGATTGGGCTCTACCTGAATGCCATGCGATAATTTTCACGGTGCTCTTGTGATTCCTCGACAAACTTTCTTTTGGCATTATCTCTTGAAGCCGCAAGCCTGTTCTCACGTTGCTCTTGTGATTCCTCGGCACGCCTTCTTTTTTCACTTTCTCTTTTAGCAGCAAGTCTGGTTTTGCGTTGCTCTGGTAGTTCCTCGACACGCCTTCGTTGACGGAAATTGCACATTCCTAATCTGGCATTATCTCTTGAAGCTGCAAGCCTTTTTTCACGTTGCTCTTGTTATTCCTCGGCACGCTTTCTGTCCTTACTTTCTCTATCAGCCGCAAGCCTGTTTTCTTGCTGTTCTTGTGATTCCTCGGCACACTTTCTTTTCTTACTTTCTCTATCAGCAGCAATTTTTTTGGCATAGACTCTTTGAGCAGCTTCCTCGGCTGTTGCCATTGTAAGTTCTTCGGTCATTTTACAATTAAACATTTTTCCGTCCACGATCTTCTTACAATTAAAAATTTGTCTTTGAACGATTTTTTTAAATACCTTTAATGACGTCATCGTCATAACAAACATGACGACAACTAACTTCAAGACGACATGACGACATGACAACATGACGTCACTCGACAGACATAACACACATACAACTTATTTATATATATATAGATAAGTTGTCTGTCTGTCTGTCTGTCTGTCTTTCTGTCCGCATAAGACGTCTGAATTATTTCATCACATACCAATTCAAAAACGAAAATATTCAAGCCGATGTAGCTGAGTTGGTAACGCGTTATGTTCCAGGCTCTATGTTCAAGAGGTTCTAGGTTCGAACTTGGCTTTGGTATTAATACAAAAGAAGAAAAAACTAAAAAAAGGCAAAAACTACAAAAAAAACTAAAAAGAAAAAAACTAAAAAAGCTATAAAAAAGGTAAGAAACTAAAAGATAGAAAAGAAAAAAAATAGGTAAAACTACAAAAAAAAACAAAAAACAACTAAAAACTAATAAAAAAACTAAAAAAAAACTAGAAAAAAAGGTTTGTCTGTCTGTCCGCATATGACGTCTGAATTATTTCATCATATACCAATTCAAAAACAAATGTATATAAGTAGAAGTAGCTGAGTTGGTAGAGCGTTATGTTTCAGGTTTTAGGTCCGAGAGGTTCAAGGTTCGAACCTTGAATACAAAAGAAGAAAAAAACTAAAAAAGGTAAAAACCACAAAAAAAAATTAAAAAGAAACTACTAAAAAAATTAAAAAAAACTGAAAACGTTAAAAAACTAAAAAGAAACTAAAAAAAAGCTAAAAACTGAAAAAGAAAAAAAAAGAAAAAAAGGAAAAAAACTGAAAAATAAAGAAGAAAAAGAAAACAAAAAAATAAAATCTAATCTATGAATATCTATATATATAAAAATAAGTTGTTTGTGAATGTGTCTGTCAGGTGACGTCATGTTTGTGTGTTGACTGATGTCATGAAGTCAGTTGTCGTCATTTTTGTTATGACGGTGACGTCATTAAAGATATTTAAGAAATGCTTTCACGTAGATCTATTAATGTTTAATTTTAAAATGACGGATGAACTTACAATGGCAAAAGCCGAGGAAGATGCTCAAAGAGTCTATGCCAAAAAACTTGCTGCTGATAGAGAAAGTCAGAAAAGAAAGCGTGCCGAGGAATCAAAAGAACAGCAAGGAAACAGGCTTGAGGCTGATAGAGAAAGAAAGAACAGAAAGCCTGCCGAGGAACTACCAGAGCAACGCGAAAGCAGACTTGCTGTTAAAAGAGAAAGTGAAAAAAGAAGGCGTGCCGAGGAACTACCAGAGCACCATGAAACCAGACTTGCTGCTAAAAGAGAAAGTGAAAAAAGAAGGCGTGCCGAGGATTCACAAGAACAGGAAGAAATCAGGCTTGCTGCTGATAGAGAAAGTAAGAAAAGAAAGCGTGCCGAGGAATCAGAGCAACCTGAAAGTTATCGCCTGGCATTCAGATACAGCCCAATCGATGATTGTAGCTTGAGTAGATGTGTTCAAATCGGGACAATGTCCAAAATTCCACCTGAATCAGACCGAGCTCCGCTCTGAACAATACATTCATTTGCGAGATGCAGTTATAAATGACGGTAATACCACAAACGATGGAAGATTAACAATTTTACCTTCGTCATATGCTGGCAGTCCCCGTCATATGCATAAATATGCTCAAGATGCTATTGCGTATGTTCGTTTCTATGGTCGTCCAGATTTATTTATTACATTTACATGTAATCAATCTTGGGACGAGATACTGCAGCTTTTACTTCAAGGACAATCGGCGGTTCATAGACATGACATTACGGCCCGTGTCTTCCGGCAAAAGTTGAAATCACTGATAAACTACATAGTAAAACTTGAAGTGTTTGGGTCAGTGCGATGCTGGATGTACTCAATGGAATGGCAAAAACGAGGTTTGCCACACGCACATATACTAATCTGGCTACATAAAAAAATTACTTCGAACGAAATTGATGATGTGATTTCCGCTAAAATACCTGATGAAAATGTCTATAAGGGGTTACATGATATTATTGTAAAAAATATGGTACATGGACCTTGCGGTGCACTGAACGAAAATACACCATGCATGGCCAAAGGAAGGTGCACAAAGCAATATCCTCGACTTTTAATATCCAACACAATTACTGGAAATGATGGTTACCCACAATATAGAAGAAGATCTACTGAAGATGGCGGTAAAACAGCAATAATAAAGAAGCTTAACGGTACAACGATCGAAGTAGATAACCAGTGGGTTGTTCCATATTCCCCATTATTATCGAAAACATTTAATGCACACATAAACGTTGAATGCTGTAACTCCGTAAAGGCAATCAAATACATATGTAAATACGTCAACAAAGGCAGTGACATGGCAGTTTTTGGCTTGCAGCCCGAAATCAAAGATATTGACGAAATCGTGCAATATCAGGCTGGAAGATACATAAGCAGTAATGAAGCTGTTTGGCGAATTCTTTCATGTCCGATACATTAACGTAGTCCAGCTGTTGTTCACTTAGAGGTACATTTACAGAATGGTCAACGTGTTTATTTCTCGGAAACCAACGTGCAACAAAGAGCCCTGAATCCACCGGATACAAAGTTAACCGCTTCCTTTTCGCTTTGCAAAAATGATTCTTTTGCAAAAAAACTGCTGTATACTGAAGTGCCTTCGTATTACACGTGGAATACTAAAAATAAAGTATTTGAACGTCGAAAACAGGGTAAGTCAGTCGACGGGCAACCTACCGTCTTCAAAGATACCACGATAGGAAGACTCTACACCGTTCACCCCAATCAACATGAATGCTTCTTTCTACGCCTGCTTTTGGTGAATGTACCCGGTCCGACATCCTTCGAGTTTTTGAGAACTGTAAACGGTACTATACATGACACTTACCGTAGTCTCTGGTCAAACATTTTCAGATCAAGTGCTGGCAATTGGAAACGGAGAGCTCCCAGTAGATTCAATTTCAGGACGTATACAACTACCTGCTGATTTCTGTAATTTAGTGACGTCCAAAAATGAATTGATTGAAAAAGTATTTCCTAGTAAACAAAATTAAGTAAACAATATTGTTTTGACCAAGATTCGAGACCAGACAGTCCTTTACAAGTCAGTCGACACAGTTTTGGAACCAAATGAAGCGGTTAATTATCCATCTGAATTTTTAAATTCCGTGGATCTTTCAGGGTTTCCACCACACGTGCTACAACTAAAAATAGGCGTACCAATAATACTTTTAAGAAATATTAACTCACCAAAGCTTTGCAATGGCACGCCACTTGCCGTAAAAAATACAATGGAAAACCTAATAGAGGCCACAATCTTGACAGGGCCTTTTGAGGGTGAGGCTGTTCTTATTCCTTGCATTCCCATGATTCCAACGGATCTGCCTTTTCAATTTAAAAGATTGCAATTCCCAATTCGATTAGCATTTGCAATCACCATTTAACAAAGCTCAAGGTCAATCATTAGAAAAATGTGGTATAGATCTTAATACTGATTGTTTTTCCCATGGACAATTGTACGTTTCATGTTCAACTCAGGGTCGGTAAACCGGACAATCTATTTATATGCAGCGACAATTGGACAGCGAAGAATGTTGTATATTCGCAAGTTTTACGCAGTTAATTTGTATTGTATTTATCTATATTAAAACGAGTTGTGTGTATGCATGTTCGTTTGTTTGTAAAAAGAGCGTTTGCATATGACGTCATTATTAGTACATACGGCTTTGTATATGCACAGACAATGGGAAAGCCAAGAATGTTGTATATTCGCAATTTTTAACGTAGTTTGAAACGCATATATAAATCTATCTATATTCACAGGTGGGACACAGGGACACAACTACAATGGCGCGTAACTAATATGGTGCGTAACGACTTACGCACGCGGGGGGGCTTGGGGGCGCGAAGCACCCCACCAACTAGGTGTTGGGGTGGTGCGAAGCGCCACCCCAACAGCTAGTATATATATAAAAATAAGTTGTTTGTCTGTCTGTCCGCATATG